>NW_008589277.1:40734-47391 GCF_000691845.1 Merops nubicus
GTATTGAACTTTGACTTAAGTTTAAAGCAAAAAAAAAACATTCCTTCAAGGGGCTCATTATTCTGGACTGACCATATTTAAAACATTGCTTTTAAAGCTCCAGTTCAACTGGCTAGTCAATACTCCTCAGGCATAACAGACTTTTTTTTCCCCCTGAAGGTAAAGCCTGTCTGTGGAGAGCTTGCTTGGGAGCTAGTCTGAGTTTGTGACATAAACTACTCTGGGAATGAAGAACCATCTCCCATCTTCTAATCTCAGTCAGACTATATACCTTTGATTTCTCTTTAACAAACATGTAAGATATACAATTAAAGAAAAAAAAAAAGAAGTGCTAGGTTACCCTGCCCCAAGCAGAGGATGAAAGAAAGAACATTTTGTGACAGATGCTAATCGTGTTTATTCATGCCCTACGGAAAGGTGCTTGGATACTGTAGGAAGAGGGTGGGGGATGTGCAGTAAGAACCAACACAGAAGAGAGTAGCCACCCCAACACTCATGTCCTGACACGTAGGGCTGCTTCCCTGTCTCGTGCAATGTTCTGTGCTTTACCAGCAGCACCTTCTCTCTGCCTTCTCCACAAGCTCACATCTTAAGGAAATGAAGTTGACACTTTATCCATCAAGCCAGCTTCCTAAACCTAACATTATAACAAACGCTGTAAATGCCAACTTTGAGCCTCAGTAAATAAAGAATCTGAATGTAAAATAACACTGACAGCACAGAAAGCTGTCAATAAACTCAGTCTTAAACACAAAGTTTAACAAATTTCTGCATGTACTTTCTATTAGGCATCTGTTGCTTTTAAGCTGTTTTCTACTCCAGAATACGTTTCTGTAGGTTTATCAGTTCCTCCACTCTTATTTCAGTTCAGCTGAATCCCATATAGGACAGCTGTTCATATGTAAATCCTCTTAATGCTCTTGATGGGTTTTCAAAATCATGTAATCTGTAAAACTTTCAGACACCCATCCCTATTTAATAGCAGATTATTGCATTAATCCTCAGCCAGAAAACTGATCCTACAATGTAGTCTCCAGTCTCCACTCTAACTCGCCTTGTGCTGACAGTTGCCTGATCTTACCACCAGCAACATCTGTGTACCACATCTGTGTACTCCTCACCCAACTGCAAGCAGAAAATAAGGGAAGGAAAGAGACCAGTTGGCTCAATTTGACTGATGAATGAAACTAAATGCAGTGTGCCAATACTGAGTACTGCAAAATGGTTGTGAAGCAGTTTTACACACTGAACAAGCTGGCAATAAAGCTTTAGGCTGGATGCTTTATCGTGCCACATATGTTCTTATTTAACAAAGCATCTGACATGACTGACCTTGTAATCTTAGCACATTTCTCAAGATGACAGCTTCAACAGCAATAACCTGCACTTTAAAGAGATTTGTTGGTGATATTTGTACATTTAGGACCCGACTCTTTACCAAATAGTCAACTTGGGCCCTGAAATCCATGTGGACTTTGAAAAACTTCAGTAATGATGTCAAAATTGGACTCTAGTAATAAAACTGAAATCCCTGCAAAAAATTACAGAGGGATTATGACACAAACCATTTCTTTTTATACATGAGAATTTATCACCAGTAGGTTATTATGTTCTGCAGGAACATAAGGAAAAATGTTTTCACTGTGAGGGTGACAGAGCACTGGAACAGGCTGCCCAGAAGGGCTGTGGAGTCTCCTTCTCTGGAGACACTTAAAACCTGTCTGGACGCCTTCCTATGTGACCTGCTCTAAGTGGTCCTGCTCTGGCAGGAGGGTTGGACTAGATGGTCTTTCAAGGTCCCTTCCAACCCTTAACATTCTGTGACTATCAAGGAACTGAAAAGATCTGACAGAAAGAGCACCATGTAAGTTATTCTG
The DNA here is from genome assembly GCF_000691845.1 of Merops nubicus. NCBI lineage: Eukaryota > Metazoa > Chordata > Aves > Coraciiformes > Meropidae > Merops > Merops nubicus. Next base: position 42,612 of record NW_008589277.1, read on the forward strand.
CCAAGTAAACAGTAAGTTCATGTTTTATTGCAGCATTTATACAAGCACTACTCTCTACAACTACAAGGAGCCCACCTTGAGAAAGGGTCACCAGCTGATACTTTCCTCCTACCAGGATACTTGTTGTCCTTAGTGCAGCACTGGTCTTAGCCCATTCTCAGCCTGCCTCAGACAACACAAGTAGCACACCAGCAGTCATCTACCTCACTGCTGTGGACTGGATACCCTTTAAGTCCTCACCCTCTTGTGAAGCAAATGACTGGCCCTTCAGAGAGAGGCAAAACGACCACGGAGAGAAGGTAGCTCCTGCCTGCCCTCCTCATTGCTAGCAAAGCTGGCCAGACAAGCACTCATGCCAGAACCCTACTGGCAGGGTTTCTCTCTGAGCCAGAATCTGTTTGGCAACTCTCCACGAGCCCTGCTGCTCTCCATGGCACTCGTCACACACACAGATCAGCAAGCAAAATGCTGCACTCTCCAAAGGGAAATGAACTCAGATGCTGTAGGCAGGGTCTGAACTGCTACAGACAGGTGGACCTTCCACAGCAGATGCTGTTCTTCAGAAGTCTGAAGGAGTTACTGAGTTCAAGTGAACTCTGCTGAGAATCAATGCAATTCCCATTCCATAAGGCTATGATACCAAATGCAGATTATTTAATGGTGCATCTGCCTTGCTGGTTTCAGGGCACTGAAGTAACACTCCAGTATACACATATTTATCAGACAGGGGCAGCTGGGAATCCTCAGAGATGAGCAAATGGCCAGTCAGAGATTTTGGTGTCCAGTTAGTCTTGGATGTGGGCAATACTGGAAAATACTGTAGTGAGCATATGAAGAAGATCAGCTGTATCACTGCAGCTATTTAAATAGTTATATTTAGTTGTAGGCTGCAGCCAGACATTCACTAAATAAATGAATGGGATGATAGGAGAAGCTAATATACCTTGGCAGCTTGTTTCTGCTCCTCTGCTGGAGGCTGGCATACCTCTAGCAAAGCAAATGAATAGATTTCATGAGACTTTCTCATCTATTCCAGCACAAATTTACCAGCTTGGTTTAAATCACCTTCCTCAGCAAGTTAAGGTAACTCAGGTGGCATTATGCTGAAGCAGAGAACAATCAAGTTCTGTTGTCTCCTGTGAGACTGAAGCCTTTAGCAGAGATTTAGTAATGAACAGCTGAAGGACAACGATAGCTTGGGCCACCACAGCTGCCTCTGTGGTGATTGTCTGGGAGGGGCCTCAGTGTTAACTTACAGAGATGCATAGGCAGGGCTGGTCATACATATGCTAACTGCTACAGCATGCTTACAGACTTCCGAAGAAACAAATACCATATGGATGAGATTCAGATGCCTAAGCACTGGCATCTAGTGCAATTTAAGATGGTTATGGAAAGCAGACATCAGCACAGGCTGGCATGTATGATTTGGGACCTATGGAAAATCTGGATGGCTGTGAAGGGGCAGCTAGAGGCCAAAAGGCTCCCTTGTGGTTCTACCCTACTTGTACTACTGCAAGACATACACATTTAGGCAACTGATTCTTTAACCACTTTTCTTGATTATAAGGACTAGGAATGATTTTTTTTTTTTAATTAAAAAATAAGGAAAGGGCTGGTTTGTTTTGTTTGTTTTTCTCTGATAAGATCAATGTTATATTTCCTACTCCTGTTCAGCAAGGATAGAATCAGGTTAACACTGGATGCTTTTGCAGATGATACCCCTCCTACTGCAGAACACAATATACAGGCTGGATTCTGCAGCTGTAGTCATATGGAATATCTGCAGCCTTGCCTATAGGACACTAGTGAGTCCTTATGCTGCTGAGTACCTAGTCATTGCTATTCCCTAACCCCCACAGGCATTGTTGTTACCTTCCTCCATTGAAAACAGTCTTTCAAACATTTCTTATGTGCTGCCAGCAGAGCCCAAGGAGAATCAGCTCATTGGAAATGTGTCTGGGCCACTGGCACTTTCTCAGCATGGTGATCTAGACTTTAAACCACCTTGTTAGGCTACATGTGCTGCCAGCCAGAAATATGCACTCAAGTGCTTGCTGCTGTGTAGTTTCTGCCAGTCATGAGCTGGCAAGGGTGTGAAGGATTAGGGAAGGGTGCTGCACATCTCCTGGACAAAGAGGCTCAGTCTTGCGATGACATCTGCTGGCTAACCAGAAAGCCACTCACCCACCTGCAGGGAAGCTCATTCCAACATTTTCCATTCATGAACATTTTAGCTACATGATGCATCTAACCTCAGAAAGAAGAGGTTAAAACAGCAAGGAAAATAAGAGCCCACTGAGAAACTCTACCTCAGCTGCTTAGTCTCACTATTTATCTTGCTTTCTCTCATAGAAGAGAAATGCAACCCAGACACACGTGCTGGGCTGTATTTGGAATGTATTGTGGGTAAAGATTTCCCTAGCTTTGGTTTTTTGTTTTGTTTTGGTTTTTTTTTGTTTGTTTTTTTTTTTAAGTCCTACCTTCCTTTCTGAACCTTTTCTAAAGTGTCTGTGGTTTCCCCCTATACAAAAGTGTTCATACTAACTTTTATCTCTAACCTGCCACATGCGTACAAGACAAACTATCCTCTCATCCAATAGTTTTAGAAAAGTATGCTTACATGTTTCTGTTTCTTCCAAGTCCTCATCTGCTAAACTACTAAGATACCCCTTTCACAGCTGAGCCACTTCTCCCTGCAACTCACTTCCAAACTTCTCATCTTAGTTCCCAGCATGTGTTTCCCACCTCCTATCAGCACTGTGAGCTGAAGACCCCAGTCCTTGCATGGCTCCAGCACTAAAACTGCTTCTTGCCACCACAACCAGCTTTGCACCTTGCAGTAACCACCTTGCTGACCACCCTTGAAGGGTGTCCTGGAGCGTAAGGTATCAGACCCTCTTGATTCCTGTTCTTTGTCAGTTCAGCAGCAATGAAACACTGCAAAAGAGGTGGAATGTCAATTCTTAATACTTTTCCTTAAGTTCAGTATCTGTAGCTTGAGTTAAAGAGGTTGTTCATAGCCTTCATCCCAGTGTTTTCATTACAGCAGAAGGAATTCAGAAAAAATACCAAGGAGAGCAGGTAAATGAAAAAGGTTATATAGATAAGATGAGAAAAAAGAAAACCAAGTCTTGTTTTGCCAGTCAAGCTATGTTTATGGAAAACACAGTGAAAAGTGTAAAATACAAACAAATTACATAAAAGAGAAAGGGTAAAGATTTTTCAAATGTCCTAATTTCTTCTTATCTTGGAGTTTATTGACTTTAGAGGAGCAGTATGAGAATATCCTTCAAAGGATCAATCAAACTTCCCTTTTAAAATGCACATATTTTCTCCCTTGACATAGCATTGAGTTCACTCTGTTCAAGTTAGTTTAGGCTAAGTGAAAATGGACAAAACCAAAGGTGCTCTCTAATGACTCCCCAGGACAAAGGCCTTGTGTTAGTAGCTGATGAGCAGCACTACATGGAGTTACACTGGACTCCCCTGCCAAGGCAGCTAGCTCAAGGTAAAAGCACTAACCTGCTGGATTTAGCAGATTTGGTATAGGCAAGACTCAATCTAAAGACAAATCAAGAGTCCTAACTTGCAGGAAAAGTATTTAAGTAATTTAATTAAAGGGCAAAGTTTGCTATTGGCAGTCTGGTGTACCTGTAGATAATAAAGTTCAGAAAACTAAATCTCTCTCCCTCTTCCCCCCATTTTCATTTATTCAAGGTCCTTTAATTTTTTTTGACCACAACATAAACCCTAAGATGAAGGATTCAGCCCACTAACAGATCAATATTCCTGCTTTTCAACAGTGACCTTTAAAGGCTTAAGGTAGGAGACATCTCTGGCTAACATAAAAGGTATTTCAAACCATGTCACATGAACAGGAACATTGCCAGAAGGCAGTTGTTACCCTGGAAGCACCCTTCAGTGGTCATTCAGTCGGTTTGTGTAGTTTCTTTCTGTTTTTCTTCCCCCTAGGTAGGACCAATTATTGGACACAGATCTGAAAGCACACAGGCAGCCCTCTCTTGAGGTCAGGAAACAGCTCCTTAATGTAACCTGCTTTCAACTTGGCTAATGAATGGGTAACTCCTAGGTTAAAAATTATCTTTCAAGGTTTATGTACTTTAAGCCACAAAGGGCAGGGGGAAAAAAAAGTAAATTAAAACCACTGCTTGTTGTACGTTTAACCTACATTCACCACAATAAATGTGTGAAATGGTGGTAGTCACAAAATAGCTGTCAGTTTGCAAATATTTTTGATGCTTATGCTAATGCCATTATTTAAATAAAAAATAGAGTATTACTGTTAATGTAGCTCCTAAGAGTATTTCAGTATAATTTTTATTACAAAGCCAAAAAGCTTTCATGTAATTTCTGTGTCAGTGCTTTACAAGATTCATTCCACATTTCTGACTCTGATAAAAAAGGTGGCGATGCTCAGCTTTTCAAAAATTAGGGGACTATCTCCTTATTTTACCTAGGTGCCTAGCTTACAAGATTCATCCCACATTTCTGACTCTGATAAAAAAAGGTGGCGATGCTCAGCTTTTTAAAAATTAGGGGATTATCTCCTTATTTTACCTAGGTGCCTAGAAATCTGGCCCAAATATAGCAAACATGTATGTTTGAAGTTCCCTTTTCCAGTGGCCAGGGACATACACACCAAATAAAACTAAATATGGGGAGAGACAATGCAAAAGTATATTAAGGTGCTCGAGCTGATCCAAAAATAACACAATCTCTTATACTGCAGCATCACCTTAGGAGTCCCTTGGGAGCT
>NW_008589278.1:0-23207 GCF_000691845.1 Merops nubicus
CCTTTTTGAAGATGGGGGTTATGTTTCTCTTTTTAAATAACAGTAAGGATTAGAACTGAAAGATCCGATACTTGTAAAAATGTGTATGTGTGTGTATGTCTATATCTGAATCACAGAATCAGAGAATGCCAGACGTTGGCAAGGACCTTTGGAGATGATCTAATCCAACCCCCCGACTAAAGCAGGTTCACCTAGAGCAGGTTGCACAGGAACATGTCCAGGTAGTCCTGCACTGAAGCTTCTGTCTGTACAGTATGGAATTGATGTTAACGTAATGTCTGTTAGTTGTATCTCTTCTAATCATAAACACAGAAAGGGTAAACATCAAATACAACAAAGTAATTTGTATAAATTCCTTTCTAAAAGTGAAGCACACTTTAAAATAATCTGGGAAGAGACCTTCAAACAAATTTTAGATTTTAAAATGAAAACTGGCAAACAATGTACAAATTTCTTTCTGACATTTATTTACTGATATTTTTCAGCATTTTGCTATGAAAAAAATATTTTTTTTTTTAACTTTCTTCTCTGCTTTTGTCCACTCAAGCAGACAGCTAATGCCTGACTTATACCAATTTATTTTAATTAATTCTGGACACCTGCAACCTGTAATTGATTTGGCACTGATATGAATTTCCTGACTCTAATCCAGCTATTGTACTGCTTTCAGTCATATTAAACTTCTCCTTTGGATATAGAAAAATGCCTTAGTATGGAATTAATGGATTTGGTTGTTGTGTTAGATTATTTTTATTTAAATTTCCTTTCTTCTGTTAATGATAAGAAGTGCATATAATCACAAGATAGAACTGTGCTAAAGATTTGCACAACCCCTATCCTAGTTAAGTGGGGATTGAGTATCTGTAGACTGAAAGTGAGTGTAAATATGTTTATTTAAGGGTCCAAAATACTTTTGTTCTAATTTGGAGGTTGGTCTTTTTACAGGTACTGAGCCAAGTTCATTAACAAAGAATCATACGCTGCTGGACTTTAAAGAAATGATATCTTTCAACTTACAATATCTTTGATTTTATTTGGCACTTGTTAAAATGAGAATATTTTGGTGGCACTGCTGCTTTCTTCTCCTGTGTTCTCTCCTGTGTTTACCAGATTCAGGCTCAATATGTTGAATTTCCTCAGTTTTCTAATTAAAATAGGATAGAAGCATTTCTAAGATGTTGCGTTGTACAGTACCAATCTTTAGTGTAGAAAAAAGTAATGTAACGCCCATATGGAGTAATGAGGATAAGGTCTCTGTAAGATCACTGACTTCAACAATTACTGAAGGAGCACATAGAAGAAAACATCTGGTACTTCTGTCATCCTCATTCAGGAGAACGACCAAAAAATATAGAACTAATTAGAAGTGTATCAAACTGTCTTCTAAGGAGCTTAACCCTTAAACTACAGAGAACTTCCTCTTACATGGTATGTGCAGCAATACAGGAAGCAAAACAGTAACTTGCACTGAAAACTTGAGAGAGAAGAAATCCTCATCTATGTGTACTATAACATGCAATACCTGCAATAAATGTCTGTTCATCACAAAGAATTTTTCCTCTATGCTCTGAGGCAAATACTAGGGTATGTATTATGCAATACATATTATTTATATTTGTGTGAAATAAATATCAATATTTATACATAATTTAATTTCATATATACATATGCATTATTATATGCATCTAATTATGAGCTTTTTTTTTTTCCTTGCTATAACAAGAGAGGCGATACATGTACTGGTTTTGCTAATTATAATCAAGCTTTCTCTTTTTTTTTTTTTCCTGTGTAGTGGAATGAGCAATACACAGTAGTCTATTTCAGGCAATGCCATGCCCTTTTACTTGTCTTCATGGCTTATTTTACACTGATCACAGAGAACAACTCTTAAACTGAAATTTTAAACAAAGATTTATAAAACAGGTACGCACTAGATTAGGTATTGCTGAAATATCCTGTGTGAGTCAGAAAGCATCTTCCTATGGCAAGAATCACTGAGGTTTTTTAATAACATCATTGGGGAGGGGAGGAGCTTTGTACCTTTCTACTGCTTTCACAGATTCTGCCACAGAAAGTCAACCTAAATTTAGTAACAGAACTCCAGCAAAGGAAAGGTATCAACTCACTGTGTTTCCATGTGTGTCTGAATATTTTCAGTTATTTTTTTAATCCTTGACCTCGTCTTTTGTCATTGCTTCGTGTTCAATACATATCATATTCGAAAGTTTCAATTCAGTAGATATCAAAACTTCTGGGTAAACAACTGAAACAGGCCTAATTTCTTTGAGTTTTACATAAAACATTCTTAAATTGTCATTGTGTGGTGTTGTCTTACTGAATGAAAAGAGAGGATCTTTGGGACCTAAAACCTGACTTTGACAAGGACTGCTATTACCCTAAGTCACTTAATTCTTTGGATTCCACACCTTGACTAGTGGGGAAGGAATAATGTTTCTGATTTAATCTGCAGAGCCTTTCAGGATTCATCATTCATAGTATCAAAGCATCAGTCTAGTTGGAAGGAACCTTGGAAGGTCAATAATCGTAATCACTCCTGATCAAAGCATAGCAAACACTGAATCAAACCAGGCTGTCACAGCACTTCAATGTATTTTTGAAAATTACATTTCAACAAATAATAAAATTAATAGCAAACATTTTGGGGGAATAAAATTGTGGCTTCATATTGCCACAAAGGAATAAACTTCGTTTGGGAGAAACCATCATCAAATAAAATTTAGTCTTGAGTTCTTATTCAGAACTAGGGTAATGTTCCTACATGTAGTGCTAACAAGAAGCTACAGGTACCTAGCACAGGACAGATTACTTTTGTTCTGTACTTGACAAAATATGATGAAAGACTATGGTATTACGGTATTTTGGGCTGGATAAAAGCTACTGAAACTCTATATTTATCATTACTTTAAAAGTTTTAAAAATATTTATTTTCAACTTAAAGGTATTTATTTTCGAGTGATTCAAGTGTTTCTAGTACAGCCTTATATCAGAATATGTGGCAGGAAATTCCTGTTTTCCTGAATTACAAGTTCATTTCTAATCACTTTTTAAACCTCTTATAGAAAAAAAAAAAAAAATCTAACCAGATTTAAAAATTGTCTAGCTTGAAATCATGTGGGATAGTAAGGAAATAGAGAACTTTGTTCTGATAGCTCACTGATTGTGCCATTTGTCCTAATTTGTGAGTTAATATGGTAGGATTGTTCTTCCCTGATTTTATCTATGTTCAAAGGTATAATAAGAACTGTAAATTCAGTAAATAAACTTACAATTGGGTAACATATTAGTCCAAATATTAATAAAAATCTGTCCACTTATTTATCTTTCATGAAGGTGACAATACCCTGGACTGTTACAAATTATTACAAGCTTAATAGAAGACAAGGTTGGACATACTAAACAGCAGCATTCTTGAGGCAATAATCCTTACACTTCCTAGTTCTGACATTATTGGCAAACCATTGACATTGTCTTCCAAGAACAATTTTGTTATGGCTACAAGTTGATTTTTTTTTTTTTTTCTTTCCTGATTATCTTTTCCTTTATTTCTTATCCCAGAAATAACGTGACTAAAATTTCTTGTCTGTGCGCTGACCTGCTTGTAAAAGGCCACTGCACAGCATGTTCCAGAGCAGCACACTCGTGCACCTTCAGCATGTTTCTCAGGGAAAGTGAGCACATTAAGTCTTAAGTTTTATCTGGATGGTTCTCTCACAATTCATTGTCTCCCCTGATGCCTTTGACTGACGGGGGTTTTCCCATGTGTGGTGAGCCTGTACACAGTTCTTATTCTTACAAGCATGGAAAACTGCACTAATCTTCATGCATTTGATGTTTCACTTCAGCTTACATTGAGAGAAGCCAAATATGTCTGTGAAGCTTGCTTCTTCCTTTCTTACAGTTTACAGATATCTTAATAATCTCTGAAAAAAAATGCTTTCCAGTATCAAGAAAAATATTTTGCTCCTCAATGCACAGAGCTGTGACAGAGGAGGTGGAGTGCCCGGAGTCATCTGAACCCATCATAGCCTGTCATGTATGATCAAGAGAAAATGTTACATTTGTGAATGAGTACTTGCACTGTCACAAATAATGCATGGCTGCAAATACACAATAGATTCCTCAACAGCTCTTGGTGCTTGCAAGTGACAGTATGCACCAACTGCTTTAAAGGAGAACTGGTCCCAATTAACTTTAAAATAAAATATATCCTAGAATCATAGACTGCCAGGTTGGAAGAAACCTCAAGGATCATCTGTTCCAACCTTCCATGGCACATGCACAGTCTAGGCAAGATGGCCCAGTTCATCCAAATCCTAAAAATGTCCAATGCTGGGCAATTAATCTGAGGAGATTATCCCAGTGGCTGGTTGTTCTCACTGTGAAAAATTTTCCTCTTGTGTTCGGTTGGAATCTCCCCCCGAGTAACTTGTACCAATTACCCCTCATCTTTGCCATGTGACTCCTTGTAAAAAGGGGAGTCTCCATCTTCTTTGTAGTCAACATTTAAATACCGGAAAATGCGGACGAGGTGTCCCCCAAGTCTTTTTTTCTCAAAGCTGAATAAACTCACTTCTCTCAGCCTTTCCTCATATGGCAAGCATCCTAGTCCTTGGATGATCTTTGTGGCCCTCCTCTGGACCATCTACAGTCTGTCCACATCTTTTTTTGTATAGTGGTGACCAAAACTGAATATTCTATTCCGGGTGTGGCCTGACAAGTGCTGAGTAGACTAGCACAATGACTTCTTTATTTCTGCTGGTGATGCCCTAGTTCATGCACACTGATGTCCTTTTGACTGTGTTTGCTGCTGCAGCACACTGTTCACTCATACTGAGCTTTTTGTCCATCAGGACCCCCAAGTCCCTTTCCATGGAGCTGTTCTCCAGCCAGCTAGCTCCCTGCTTCTGTTGCACTCCCATGTTATGTATTCCCAGGTGCAAGATCTTACACTTATACATGTTGAGCTTCATAATATTCATGCTATCCCACTCTTCCAGCCTGTCCAGGTCTTCCTGCAGAGTGGATCTCCCTTCTGAAGAGTTTACTTCCCCGTTCAGTGTGGTGTCAGCAGCAAACAAATCTGATCACAGCTCTAGATAAAGTGTGATTCAAACTGATGTTCTGATAAACATCATGCTAAATGAAAACTGTACCTTACATGCTGGGAACTTTCATTGTTTCTATGTTGGGCTTTGGTCTTGTTTTTATAAATTAAAATTATATTATACCAATACTGGTCATACTGCTGTTGCCCCAAAAAGTCATACCTAAAAAAAGATAATGCCACAGTGACCTAGTAGTTTTGTTCTATCTTCTTATTGCCTACTACTAAATTAAGACAATATTTTAATACATAGGTTAGTTTTACTTAAAAAAATCAGAGCTTATATAAAGTTCTTTGCACAAATGGGGTTTTACTTTGATTATTTTTTTTTACCTTAAAAGAATAGAAATTTCTTCCTCTCAGTATTGCTAACATCTTCCTTGTCCTCTAACATTATTTTTAACAACTGAGATTACAGTGTATGCTATACATCCATCTTTCCTTTCCTGCTTTTTACATTCCACTTTTTCTCTTGTATCAGTGATGATTTGTGCCCAAGATAACAGTGTGACATACTCTTAGAAATAGCACATGATAGATACTACCAAACAATGAATCTGATCAAACTTCATCTAACAAATAGAGATAACTGGAGAAGAGGACACGTATATCCTGAAATCTATCAATTTCTCAATAGCTTAAGGTTCTTTACTGAGCAAAGCAGAAATGCTGCCATCGGTTTTTTTAAACAGTAGAGTCCTTGACAAGTAAATACTGGAATTTTAAAGATATTTGGTTTTGTTCTTGAATGTCAGTAACTTACAATAACATATATTAGCTTCATGTTGTCTTGGATTGTCAACAAGGTTAGGGTATTTTGTTTTTATCCATTTTACTTACAAACAGTTAAAGTCCTTTGGAATGAAAAAAAAAACAACAGCAACGAAAAAATACAAGGCCACGTTCAGTTAATTATCTTTCTAGTACTAGATCTCCTGCTTATACACATTTTTATTTCAGTCAGGAGATAAAATGTTGATTCCACTGAGATGAGAACAAAATGAAATATGATCCATGAATACCTGAACATATCTTGCCTTTCCTCTAAATGTTGTATCTGTTCTCACTACCTAAATATAAGAAGTTTCCACAATGTGTATAAGAAACAGTAAATGCAACTATATTACCATTCTATCAAAGAAAGCTTGCAGATGTTTTAACTTGTAATATTAGACATTAAATTCTGTGTCCAGGCCTGGTATAATTACAGCTCCAATATCTTCAGTTGCCTCACTCCAAACTAGGGTAAGGGTGAGCTGAGCCTTGTGATTTGTAGTTAATGGTGGTGGTGGTGTTGTGAAATGGCTATGTTAGTTAACAAACATGTTTTTTTCTACTTTTTCTTAGATATATTTGTGTTTTGTATATAATCAAATAGTAGGCCAAATTAGCATATTCAGCAAGTTTTAGCTTACTATACATTTATGAAAGAAGACAAAACATGCTAACAAACAATACAGTTACTGTGCTGAGTATTTTATTGTGATTTGCTGCAAAGAGGAATAGAGCCAAGAGCTTTATCAGTTCAGTCCAGATCTGCTTTTCTGGTAATTCAAAACATCAAACAAATCTTGGTGTACTCTACTTGGTAATATATCAAAGGAGCCATTTACTAAACAGATAGATAGCAACTATCAGATCCAAGGAATCATCAGTTCTGCTACCTCAGGACATGTTCTACAATAGCTCCATGGTCTTTTGTAAATCCAATGGCAATAGACAAGCAAGGGCGGTCTTCAGCATTCATAGGAACACAAAAGAAGCAGGTTGTTTTTTCGCCTGCTTCTCATCACTTCCAGGGGATGGTCCATTTCAAACAACAAGCTGCACAGTTGGGATGGTGTCCTCTTAGCACTAAAAGGTCTTAAGCTCATTTTGTCATAAAGTGTTGCTGAACGCAGTGTACTTTTGCAAATGCTAGTGAGAAGAGACAAAATGAATACAATAATTGAATATTTCCTAGTTTTATAGATGTTGGAACTGTAATGGGCAGCTAGATAATTGTCTGAACTGGTTTAGATCCTCCTAATTCCCCACCAAACAGCATGTTTTACTACAGCATATCTCCTTTTAGAAAAGATTTTCTAGATTTAATAGAAATACATAAAAAGATAAAGAGCCTGGTCTTCCCTTGGTAGTTTTTGGGATTTTCTTCCAGCACAGAAGAAAATAGCGGAGAACAAAGGAAAAAAAAAATCAGACAAATAAACACAAACTCCTAAAAACCATAGAGCATACTTTCAAGTTGTGTAGTGGGTTCATATGTCAATGTGTTTGCCTTACCCCTTGTCAAATAAGGACAGAACAAGATACCAGTAAAATACATTAGCTGTGCTCAGCCTCTGTACCGGGTGATGGATCTGCAATATCAAGCAGAGAGAGGCAGCAGGGATATCTCACTACTCAGGCTCCAAAAGAAAACAGATGCTGCTTTGCCACTTTCCATTGTGTTAGAGTAGTGTGGCAATAAAATTGCTTCTGTTTTGATCTTATAAATTTTCTTAGGAATAATAATCATTTCAGATGTCTTTTTTTTGCCATTGAAATAATGCACTTCTCAACAAGCACCTCAGCTGTACTTGTATTTAAGAGAAAAACAAACTAAGAAAAACAGCCTAGATTAAAATTTTAAGTGATTTAAGGACATTACAAACTAACCTGCGAGCTGATAATAAATTACTATTTACAAAACATTCAATAATAGGGGCTTGATTGAAAAGCAAGCAGTTCTTAAGGCTTTTATCTAATGTCCACAGCTGTGCAGTGTTAATGAAGATTTGCAAGTACCATGAATTTTAACTAATACTCAGCTTTATTTTTAATTGTTTTGTTTACAAAATGTATGCATTAATCACATTAATGTCATATTTTATCCCTTTCAAAATTACCTGACAGCGTTTGAGGAGGTCTAGGTAGAACAGCTTGTTTCTGTCTTTTTGAAATGCATTGTGAGAGGTAATACAATGAAAATAAAAATTCTTATTAATATAAACTTCTGAAGAGAGTTCATAACAGATTTCAGCATTAGGTATGTTCTCAGACACATCATGTCTCAGCATTTAAAGACTATAATTGAAATTATAGTCCAATAAACCTCTTATTTAAATGTTTCTGAAAGGAAGTTATAGGCAATGAGCAATCAAATGTTCTATAAAAAGTGAAATCCTGACCCAAGCCGCTGATTTCTGTGACTAGAGAGGGTTAGTCTTGAGTACTGTATGGCAAAATGTATAGTAACAATACCAGTATATACTAATAAATCTGTTACGAAGATAGCTAGTATAAGCTTATTTCTAATTGTAACCTTTTTTTTTATTTCTCCTTCATGATTACATATGCACATAATTACTTTTGACATTATTGATACTGTTCAGGTTGGTAGCCTTCTGACAGTGTAGATGCTGATGTGGTAGCTTACAAATCTGCAGCTGTAAGCCTATAAACTAAGAGGGCAAGATCAAGCAGGGCCTCCTAAATTTCATCTGCTTTGAGCCCTTTCATGCCAACTCAAAGATGAACAATTGCTTTCAAGAGTGTTTTCATGTAAAGTAGTGGAGTTTATTTTTGAAACTCGAGTGACTGGCACAGAACCCACCAACGGTGCTTGGTGAATATATAACCCTGATTTTTCTGCACAGTGCAAGAGTTTGCTGTCACAGAGGCAGACTGAGCTCATGCTGCCTGCATGGGCACAATGGATATCAGATTGGCACTGAGCTTAGTTAAAGATTGGTCTAAGAAACAACCAGAGGTTCAAAGCCTTCACTGCTTCCTTACTACCTGTTAAGCTGATGCAGCCAGTGAGGTTAACATACACCTGTGCTGACTGTAGTAGAAGGTAATACGTAGTGCTGCTATCTCCAATCTGTTCATTTTTGTTTTCCTTGAACTTACTTGGTCATAAATGCCAAAGTCTGTAATTGAGTTCCATATGAATATGATTATGTTAATCCTTTTACAAGATTTGCCCCTTTCTAACTCTGTGAGCAGATGAATTAATTTCAATAAAGCAGAAGTGGAGCCACTGGACACACGGCAAGGACTATAAAGGAGTCAGAGCTTCTTTTTCCATAATGTACCTTACTTTTTACCAGGAGGTATTAAACTAAAAGTGCTGTTCAATTCTTTTCTTTATAGACTGGAAGGGAGATGTTAGTCAGATGTTGCATGATCTTTGTCAATTAGTGTGAATGTGGAAGGGATGGAGTTGAGTGGCAGTTTCAGACAGCAAGACAGCACTGAAGGATGCTCCTTTTTAGTCCTCTCAAGTCTTTACTTTGAATGAAAGATAAATTTCATTGCAGTCATCTGAGCCTTGGGAGCAGCTGATATCCTTACTAAATGAAGTACATACACCCTTCTGAAGGTCCAGCTGAACGCACCTGTCACTCTTCTGATTTTATTCATCAGGCAATCGCTGTGTTTCTGAAGCATGAAAAACAGCAGCAAAATTCACTCCATGACCTTGATAATGGAAGCGAGAAAACAGAGAAACCTTGGAAAATGCTGCTTTTAGCTGTCAGTCTGTTTTAGCCATTTAATAATTTAGTGGCTAGATAAAACTAACTAAATATGTTTCTTTTTAAAGCTTTTCCTGAGAATTATGGACTGGTTTCAACCCTTAAAGCAAAAAGTAGAGTTTGTCACTGTTTTATTTTACTTTTTTTTTTTTTTTTTTACTATTCTATACATCTTGGATAAAAATTAATTATTTGCCTCTGTGGCTTACAGAACTGCTCTTAATATTTTATGTTGAAGGAGGTATCAAATTCATAAATAATAAATCTAAACCTTCTAGGTGGAATACACAGTAATATAACAAGTTTCTACAAAAAACACAGATTGAATGCAGTAATGCAATGTTTTAAGGTCAGCTATATTCACTTGCTATTACCGAGTGCGAATAAATTGTCAGTCATTAATGTATGCATTCAAATGAAGATAATTACTATATTCTTCACTGATTTTTGCAACATCACTTAACAGGAATGTGGATCTTACAGATTAAAAATGAACCAATGTACTGCAGATAGTGGGGTCAAAATGAACAATGTATAATAGAAGATCTAGGTTTATTTCATAGAATCCATTATATTCTGTGTGAAAGCCTAAGTCACAACCACAGTTAAATGAAACAAGGGAAGCAATTAGATAGGCAAATAAAAAGTTATCTCAGAATAAAATATTAGTGATAAAGAGAAAAAAAAACAAACAAAGAAACAAACAAAAACACCAAACAACCAACCAAACAAAAAAGAACCCAAAGAGTTATAAAGGAACCAAGCTCAGCAAAATGGTCTTAAAAGACCTGTGTAGAACTGAAAAGTAGATGCTAGACAGCACACTCAGACTGAGAGTCTTGGGAGACCTGGAACACTCATGTCCTGTGTTTAACAGGGCCAAATAAAACAAAAGCAAGTTTTCATCTGTGTAACAGACAGATGAAGCTGTGTTCTGCCCGTGGTCCAGACCTTCCAAAAATTATGGAGCTGAGTTACAATAGCCCTGGAGCTCATACTGGCAGTATAGGTTTTGTGCCTCACTGATGTGAATGTAAGTAACTATAAGAATTTAGGCAAGCAAGTCCAAAGAAACAATCTCAAAATCCTAGACTGTTTGAGATAGAGAAATCTCCTTAAACCCTTCTGAGTGTGAGTAGAATTTACCTGGAGATGCTGTTTCTTAACTGTTGCACACTGAAGATACTGAAATCAAGCTTCAATGTGAAGTAGAGGCTCTGGAACCTACAGAGAAACTGAGAGGTCTTCTTCACACACTTAACACAATATTGAGTCTGACACAAAACACATTGGCTGTTGACATGTTGATTCAACAACTTTTTTCTGCAGAATATAGAACAAAATTTCACCAGCTAAGTACGGCAGAACTGAAGCTACGATGTTAATATCAATTGTTTCCTCTCTCCCTTGACTTCCAGGGAAAACTGCAGAAATGATCAACTCTTTTTTTTTATGATAGTCTTGTGATTATAGAGGTGTCAGAAATGTAAGTACCATTAGCATCAAACAGGATTAGAAACAGAAACTTTGCTTTTTGGATGGTTTTATTAACTTAATCTAATTGTTAAAAAAGGGATCTTCTAGTTTTGTGCCTAACCTCAAAAAAAAAAATGTTCCTAATACTTTGGCTCTTGAATTTTCATATGAATTTAGAAGTCTTAGTATTTTGCTGAACCTGAAAAGTAATTACATAGATCTGAGTTAGGCACCAAGGCTTTTGAAAACTTTTTAATATAATTCCCTGCCTAGTGTTTTTTATTTGTTATCTGCATCTCACTGTACTTCTTGCATGCTTTTTGGGGACCAAAAGACCAAAAACTGTCTCCAGTTTTTTTAAGACACCTCTTTAGACACTTTAGCACTCACTTACAATCTCTCTTCCTTAAAATTCTGAATGATCTACTCATGTTCCTCACATGAATGGTACTATAGTGTGGCAAAGTTAAAACCACAGGCAGATTTCTGTAGTGGCTTTTGTTTAAAAGATGCTGGGCAAAGACTACTTGGCTAAATTAAATAAGTGTGTGTTCATGAGGTCATTAAACATTTAGCTCAATGACTTAATTTTTCACTTCAGCTGTCCAGTTACTTGACTACCGTTGGGATGTAGATTTCCTCTGCATGAAACGTCTTGCCAACAATGAATGTGCACTAAACGGACATTCAAGAAAGGATTAACAGAACTATAGCATGACCACCTGACTAATGTCCTTCTCTTTGATTTGTTATCAAAACCACTGAATGGTTTGGTTTCTCTTTTCTTCAAAAGGTAGTTTTATGAAAAAAACATACACACAAATGTGTCTGGATAAACAGATACAAATTAATTTACTGGCAATGTAATTTTTGAGATTCCTAGAGCATCAACATGTTTTTTCTAATACTACTGTACAAAAGTGGAGGCAAAATGTGCCAGTCCAAGCTGTTCAGCTGTGTTCAGCATGCAGTCTGGTGTAGTTACCTTTCATGATAAAAAAGCATTTCATAACCATGCCCATTGCCATCTGTGGCACATTGTAATAGCTCCATTCCAGGTAATCTCATTGTAGAGTTTATCACAACAGACTATCACAGAAATAAACTTTTAACAAGATTCAGTGAAGGATTAAACATCTAACTGAATAGTAATAGCCAGATTGTAAAAACATATTAGATATATTAACTTCTAAAAGACCTCCAGGGCTTAATCTCTAATATGAATTTTAAAAATAGACTATGATAGATATTTTTGTTTTTCTTCTTAAACATTTCATGAACTCTACCATTACAGATGAACTATTGTTCTAGGCAGACCTGTGGTCTCATCCACCAGTTTCTGTTTTCTTAAAGCAATGGATCAGCAGCATTGTCCTGTATGTGCCAAGACCTCCTCCTTCAACCTTTTTGACTCAAATAACAAGGAATTATTTACAGTTAAATGGCACTGAACTTTTTGGGTTATTATCTGTTGCTCATCAAGGACTTAGACATGTTAGAAGTTATTTTTCCTTTGTCAACTGGACTAGAGGTATATGAGTACCAAGAGTATCAAGAGTATCATACTCCTGTTGTTATTACTCACAGTGCTTATTTAGGGTTGTTTGGTTTTGTTTTTGTTTTTGTTTTTGTTTTTTGTCTTTTGGTTTTGTTTTTTTCCTGTTAGGAGTGTTTAATTATTAAGACTATTATTTTCAGAAATCTTACCTTAAATAAATATTGTCTACATCTAATACTAGCCCAAATACAGATAGAATTTTTTATAGTTACTGTAAATAAGGTAGATTGAAACTATTTTTCTTTTTTTTTCCTGTTAGCTTATATTCTATGCACATAGCTCAAAACTAGCTTCAAAATTTTATAGACTGACACTGATACGTTTCTCTGCAGCCTGAAGCTTTGCTCTTTTTCATGTTTTGTTTATTTGTCCTTGGGAAAAGGCTCCATAAACTCAGTAGAACTCACCTAAAGAAGGTATTTCCCTCAAGTCTCAAGTTAAGAAACAAAGTTCATCCCAGTTTGCATTTGTACTTTTATAATGATAGTTCTGGCAAAGTTACAGGCTTCTGTCCTATGTAAGCATACTGGAAAGAAAAAGTCTAATTCAGTGGTTTCCTTTTTCTTTTTTGGGGGTGGCAGGGGGAAGGAAGTCCATGCTGGGGTTTTAGAACAGCACTATATATACATATCCATATATACATACATATATATAGGGTTGGGTTGGTTTTTAAGGAGGCAATTCACTCCTAGATAGTGCAACATTCATACAAACATCCCTGGCTAGTGTAGGAGGTGCGTTTTCTCTTTTCTTTTATAGTATCAGATGTCAGAGAAAGTTTCAAGATACGCCAGCACTGAGGCAGTCATATTAGTTGCATGAATGAATACCAAATTTGGACAGCCTTTCTCAGACTTCTCATGGAGGACCTCAATCTTTTTTTCCTTCATCATTTTTACAGGTACATACAGTACAGTATAAATATCAGTCTGCCCATCTGTCTGTCTTGCTATTTGGGAGCAGTCTTTGGCTTGCTCTAAAATTCTTCATTTCAGCCCACCACTCCTTCCTGCACTTCAAAATGTCCTTTCTTTTTCTTCTGAAATGTTTTTCAACCTACCCTTTATGTTTAAGAAGCCAGTACCCCTGAATTCAGAGGAGAAGCTGCACACTGCCCCTAGCAGTCAAGCATGAAATAAGTTTGAAACAAGAAAGAAGGAAGAAGACAAGGAAGAAGGAGACAAACAAGAAAGCACTCAGGAGAAAACTACAAATTTAACTGAGGCTTCTCTCCTTCACCTTCAGGATATAGGCTGCCGCTGTCCCAGCTGTCCTGATGCTAGTTTAGGACAATGAAACACAAAACTGCACTCAAACCTGGATAAGATATACTGAATATATATATATATATTTTTTTTTTTAAAGTTCAAGAATATTACTGTTAGTTTTAAGGGAGTGATTTTCAAGTTACATATCATCACCAGCTTGCACTGTTGTGCAAGCTTTTGACAGGTCACTCCCACTGAATACAGAACAAATCACACCTGGACTTCAGCTTTTAGATTTCTTCTGTTACTTTTTATTAATGGATAGAAGTAAAATGCAAAAGCTAAACTGATAGAAATAAATTATAAAACCAAAAATAAAGTGAAGTGTCAGAGGATTATTATGGTATTTGCTGTACCATGAGTGCAGCCATTAATTGCTGGTTCGGGGGATTTTTGGGCCATCTGTCTTCTGCATGATAGCACATAGCACAGGTACATTCCTTTGAATTCAGCTGGCAGCAAGGGCAAAGCAAACATCACTGGCTGTGCATAATATTCTTACGCTTTCTCTGTGTCCCTGCCACCTGTATGATGTTGAAAAAATATGCGCAACCTGCACTAATGAGATGGGAACATGAGTTTCCAAAACTTCAAGAAGAGATAAATTGTTGAAGGCTGATGAAGGACCAAAGGCAGCCTTGGACACAGCCAGGGTAGTTTATCTTCAGTGATGTATTTTTTTTTCCATTTCTATTGTTTCCTTTTTTTTTATGTAGCTGTGCAATGGCTATTAGAAAAAAATTCAG
The DNA here is from genome assembly GCF_000691845.1 of Merops nubicus. Taxonomy (NCBI): domain Eukaryota; kingdom Metazoa; phylum Chordata; class Aves; order Coraciiformes; family Meropidae; genus Merops; species Merops nubicus. The sequence goes on from NW_008589278.1 coordinate 14,694, forward strand.
CCAGCCCCAGCAGGCTGGCATTTAACTTACACATCAGGAGGAATTTAAGTTACTACACAAATTCTTAATGTACATGTTCTAATTTCTGAGACATCAGATCAAACAATAATATAGGTGATCTTTTGGATTTTACAGGCATGAATACTCACATACTCAGCTTTGAGTCTTGTTTTTTTGATAATGAATAATAATAGAATTTTCATTGTCAAGTTTTGATATATATTCTCTATTTTAAGAGCTCCATGACAGTTAATATCTTGTCTAGATTTTAAAATTACAGGAAGTGAGGAAAAGAAAGAGCTATTCACATTTAAAAATTAGTGTTGTGTAAAGATCCAGTCTAGAAGTGATAAGTCCTGATGTTTCTACACCATTTTTTTCACAGCACATTGTTATTAGCGTCAACCTTTTGTGTTCATGGTCATTTGTTTGGGTTTAGTTCAGTTATGTCTAGCATAATGGCACCTCATTGACTTTGTTGGATATATTCCCTAATGTGCTATAAGATTTAGTCTTTAGTTCATTACTGCTTGCGATATATTTGATTTCAGTATGTGACTTATTCATCATCATTATCTGTGCAGTTACAAATACCCTGTTCTGTACCCACAGATTTCTCTCTTACTGAGTTGACTTTATAGAAACAATTTATTCAGTTTACTCAGCTGGATTTGGCAAAATCATCTATACACTGCTGTTGGGAATTTGAATTAGGTCACTTAGTCTTTGAATGTTACTTCTTTTTTATTCAAAATAATTAAAAAATGACACTTCTATTTTGATGCTTGAGCATATTCTTAGTTTTCATGCAATAGTACAGCTCTTATCTATGCATTGTAGACCTACATTGGAATTTTGCAGACAACTTTTCTTTTTCCTCTTGTTTTGAGCTTGAACTAGACAGCTGCTTTAGAATCAAAATGTTTCAGTGGTTTATAGAGATAAAGGTTTTATAAATGTAGAAATTTGTTTCCATTTATATGATCACACACCATATATATGCATTAATGACAAATATTTAAAAGTAGGAATGGCAGTAATCCTCATCTCTGTCTTCCTACTTTTATAAAAAAGTGCATAAAATTTTTTGTTTCAATGGGAAAATGGATGGCTTTGTATGTTACCTGTAATATATTAATTAAAATAAAACTGATTAAAAAAAAACTCTTTTAAATAAATAGCTATTAAAGTATTGTGGGATATTCTTAGTTAATGGATGAGTGAATTCTTAATCCAAGCTGCTGCACCATGGAGGTCTAAGGACAGAAATACGGCAAGGGAAAGGAAAAGGACTGTCTTCTGTTAACCAAAGAATGTAGCTGAACATCAAATAATGTTTTGGGATTACATTCTTCAGATGTTTGAAATCTACAGCAAACTACTGCAACAGTTTTGTCTTTTTAATTTTCCAAATTTATGGGTCTCCATACACTGATCAGCTGTTGAATTGTTTCAGATTAATAGGTATTAAAGGAAGCCATGGTTAAAGAGAACCAGGTACTGCCATGGTTGCCACATAATGGATTATAAAAAATATTTAAGCTAAATTCACAGGAATCTTTATTTGGTAGAAAGATAGTAAAGAACATTAAGATCATGCTTTTCCATCAGTAGTTTTTCCAGGGTTGGAACGCTGGGGTTTGAACCCCGAGCCCCAAATTAAGGTTGACATATGGGTGATTCCCACAGCCCTTCATACAGAGGTGGTGAGTTTGCCTTATAGCTTCCCCCCAGGGTGCGGCCGGCCCTGCAGGGAGAGCCATAAGGGAAATGAGCCCCAGGGGTCCTGCATTGAGTTGACAAAGGTCAGGTGTCTGCTTGGGGATAAAAGCTGGGACCACTTGCAGGGAGTCAGGAGTGTCTGTCTGTGGAGTGGAATCACTTCAGAGCTTCCTGGTTCAGGGCAGGCCTCCTGACTCTTCCTGGAACTGGGCCCTGGTCAGTTCAGGCCTTTGTGAATGCAGGCTGATTGGGTGAGAGTTGCCATGTGGGCACCTTTTTCCTATTTGTTTAACCTTATTATCTGGCTGTTTCCCTTACCATCCATGGGAAACCTTAGCTCTCTGTTTATACCACCTATTGTCAGTTGGATTATGTCTTTTCTGGTGTCGTTGGGGGTAATGTTGATTGCATGCAAACTAATTGACTTGTTTATACCCTGAGTGATCATTCACGGCATGATGTTTTTGTATTCAATACGTTCCACTTATTGGTTCATCTTTCTGCTGGTTGTGTCATTCTTGTTAGGCCTAGTCATTGGCAGAACAAGGGCATATGCACCAAGTTCAAGACCTCATATCAAGACTCTTAAATAGGAACAGGATGCCATGCTTATGGTCTGAACTACAGATGTAACAATACCAGCTTCTAAAGACCTGGCAGGGTCAAAGAGGAAGTAATGTCCTACTGTACTCAACACTGGTGAGGCCACATCTTGAGTACCGTCTTCAGTTTTGGGCACCACAGTACAAGAATGACATTGAGGTTCTAGAGAGGGTACAAAGAAGGGCAACAAAGCTGGTGAAGTGTCTTGAGGATAAGTCTTAAGAGGAGCAGCTGAGGGAATTTGGGTTGTTTTGCCTGAAGAAGAGGAGGCTGAGGGGAGACCTTATTGTTCTCTAAAACTACCTGAAGGGAGGTTGTGGGGAGGTCGTTGTTGGCCTCTTCTTACATACCACAACAGATAGGACAAAAGGAAATGGTATTAAGTTGTACCAAAGGAGGTTTATGTTAGACATTAGGAAAAACATCTACACAAAAGTGTTATCAAGGACTGGAGCAGGCTTCCCAGGGAAGTGGTTGAATCACCGTCCCTGGGTGTATTTGAAAGTTGTCTAGATGGGGTGCTCAGGGATATGATGAAGAAGTGCTTGGTAGAGTTAGATAATGGCTGGACTCGATCTTAAAGGTCCTTTCCAACTGCAGCAATTCTGTGATTCTATTTCACACATCCCCCTAAACTAAATATATTAAAAAATAAATACAATGGGGACTGAAAGCAGAGCTTTCTGTAATATCAGAAGTACTTGAGTGTCTGTGACAACAATCCGGAACTAGATTGTTATATTTGTTAACAGGGTGATAGTTCAGTTCCAGAAAGAGCTGCAGAGCAGTCTCTAGCACTCAGGTGGATGTGTGCTGCCACTGTGCTGTGCACTTGTGCTTCATTCTGACTTCATCTTCATTGTACACATTGCAGACATTTTGTATATCAAGCTCTTTTATAATAGAACTATAATGCTCAACTTCTTGTTGTAATGGCGAAAAAAAGACATTATGCCATTGGTTTAATTGTTAGTGTTTTACCAGTTTGCAACTATGGAAGTGTCTCTGTGTCAAAGACAGGTAGATAAAAGAAAACCTTGAAGCAGTTATTACAGTCATGAATTAAGATATTTCAGGTACTACTGAATAGACTCCCCTCTTAATCTTACATCAAATCTGAAAAGAATGCTTTGGGGGAAAATTCTACTAGTATGTTAAAACTTCATTTTTTACTTTTTTTTTAAGTAATACGTGTATACATCTGAATTCCTATACTGTGTCATGGAGTTCAAACCTATTCTGTTAAGAGCAGAATATTTGTAAAATGCACTGGAAAGTGATAGAGCCTAACCAGAGGCAGCACTGTGTCCTACGCTGATGAAATTTTCTTGCTTTACAGGAGATGCTCCTGTGGCTGAGACTCACAAGAAAGTAAATTCACTTTTAGGTTGTTTGTTCTGAAGCTAAACATGCTGAAGCTGTGTAAGAAAACACTGAAGGCAGCACAAAAGCAACTTACTGATTAATAATTATTTTAAAATAATAATTAAATTCTCAGAAACATAGTGTGAATTAAGTAGTCTGCGCTCCCATGCCATTGGAAAGCCAATAAAAACACAAAACTGTCACTATGTCTTAATACTGAGTTTTGGCTTATTGGATAAAAGTGCTTATTCTTCATTTGGCTCAAATTTATAGTGGAAAATGATGCAGAGTGATTGTGGAATGACAAAGTAAGATCCAGTAACTCTAGAAATTTGAAATGGTGGTTTAATTTGTTTAAAAAAAAAAAAAAATTACACAGTTACTCCGTAAGTTTCAGAGCTGAAAATAGTAAATTTGAATGAAAGATACTCCTGCTTTGCAAGATTTTTAGCAATCTACCCTGTTTCCATTTTAAGTATTTGTTTTCAAGTGCAGTTATCTATGTCTAACCTGTCTTCATTCATGTGTATGAACATTTAAATTTAATTTCTACATTTGTGAGTTTCATTTTAACAGTTTCCTATTAGTTAAATCAAATTAACTGAATTTTTATGATTACTTTCCCATGAAGACCAAGAACTACTTTAACAACATACAGTGAAATGCAAGTCATTATTTAATTGCCAAGATATTCATTGTTTAGACATGGTGATTAATCCATTTGGCGTTTACAAAGATGAAAATGGTAATTCTGTAATAAAGTAATTAGAGAGAGACAAATTGCCTTGAATGAAACAAGACTCAATCTGTCAATCTCAATGAACACAGGCAAAATCTAAATGGAATAATTTTAAATTCCTTATACTTGATATTTTCACATGAAGAAGGTGATTGTTGCCCAACAGGTGACATTTTGCACTTGCTAATAATACTGCAATAACACTTCAGCATTTCTGTTCAAGTAGCTATGAATTATTTAAACAAATTTCCATACATAGGAATATTGATATGTAAAATAAGTCATAAAGGGGATGGCTTATGGCTTGTCATTATTTGGAATTCAGTATTTTGACTTGCCACAAAGCTTGGTAAGATAAAACCTATAAAGTTAATTTTTAAAGTCACAGTCTTTGATCACAAACTTCATTCTTTTCCATTTATATCATTCTTATAATGAGTACTTTGACTGAATGTCCAAACTGAACTTTAGGTTCTACTGTGTTCCAGAACATAGATATATTACATTTTTTGTATGTCTGTTGATGTAGAATGTTGACTATTTAAACACTGTTTTTACATACTCAGTCCAAAATATGTTCAATTTTTTCCAGAACCCATGGAATTCTGGAAAGCTAGGGAAAATAAATAACATTCTATAGCAAACTGTAGAGAACTTTCTGAAACCATGGTTAATTTGATGGAGTTAGCTACCAGAATATTACCTCTAAAATACTTGAATATTATCTAAATCTTAATTATCCAGTACCAGAATATTATCCTAGAATGTTCTCTTTTTCTGTTATGCAAATTGTCACACACATGGAAAAACAACAGTATAATCTATATTTTAAACATGCATTCATACCATTACAGCTGACTATGGTACAAGGCCACTGCTGAAATCCAAGAATTTCTTTTTGGTCTGTATTTCTTGTGATAAAGAACGAGCAAGTAGTGGGCTACTGAATTCTGATTGAGTTTGAAATTCAGGCAGAGCATCAATCAAAAAATTTCTTTCATAATATACGTACCCTAAAAGGTGAACAAGGATATTAATGTCTTCAGTGGTCTGTTAGGCTTCTGTGCTGCCTACAGCCTGTTTAGATTTCTATAGTCAAAGCAGAAGCAAAGCAGCAGCAAAGGTTTTCAGGAAAGACTAGCTTTCTGTAAGTATTGTTAGAGTTAGAGGCTTTCATCTTTAAAGGGAAAAAACAGAACTGAATTAAAGCCAAACTAAAAAAGAAGATAAAATAAAAAACTTGAGTGGTCACAGAATTTTAAGAACTGAAGCATAGCTGAGCCTGAGCAAGATCTCAAACACTGTATCTTCAAACTGTCAGATGTGAAACCAGATCAGAAGAATGTCTAATGGGATTAAACCTATATCTTCATTCAAAAACCCTTGCTTTCTACTGAACTTCAGGCTTTGAATTTATAATGAGGTGTAACATCAACAACATAAACATTTGCATTTTGAGATTAAAATAATTGTAGAAGATGTGATATTAGCTTGCAGCTATAATGTACCTTTATAGTCAAAATGAACATGAGTCTTTCATCTCACTCTTTGTTTTTTGTTTGGTTAGGTTTGGGGTTTTATTATGATAGCATTGCCTAAGGGCTCCTGTGTGTAGTACTTTATTCTTTGATAATTTCGACACTACTTAGACATTGATACACTCTGTAATCTACAACCTGATTGTGACTTTTGAGTCACAGTGCCCAAATTTTAAAGTAGATCAGAAAAGAGATGGAATTCCTCCTAAGGAAGCATAGGCTTCAAAAGAACCTCTGTCACCTTCTCCATCCTAGATTGTCCTTCTCAACTCTTTTCTAATATCTGCTATTCTTCCTATGCAATATTTGTGAAAGTCTGGTCCTTGCAAGAAAGTGCTTAGAAAGGAATAAGAAAGTTTTTGTTTACCTTCGTTGTTATTTGCATATCTTTGCAAGGATGGCAATAACCTCTCTTAATGAATTCCTTTGTTTAACACTCATCAAGCCTTGAGGTAAGACATGCTTAGTAATTTAGACAATCATTACTTTGTTGATTAAATAAATACTGAGTGTGGAGAGGCAAATTATAAATACAGCTAATTCCAGCCTGACCAAGAAAAGCTTTTAGATGCAAATCCCAATTAGCTAGAAACAGTAGTCTGTGAAAGAGCAGTCAATGGACCGTGGTTCATAAATGAATCAGAGGTCCCAAAGTCTTCACACAGGTATAGTGATCACTAATGTCCCCTTTGCAAGGATAATTACTTCAAATCCATACTTATTTCACATTTGGTAGTAGGACCAACTGATTAAGAAACTGATTTATCTACTGCTTCTGTAGCTGCTGAACAACTGAAGAGACAGGCTGTCCATTTGTTCTGCTACAGACTGCGAGCATAGAATGTCCTCCCTCCTTAGATTACAAAAATAGCTACAGGCAAATTGCTGAGCATTGATTCTGCATTTGCTGAGCCTCCTATTGTATGAGACAAAACCCATGGCCCTTTCCATTTTCTTTACATCTGTTTTCTTATTTTCCACCAACTGTTCCTATTTTCATAGCATTGTAGGCTCATGGAATGTTCTGGATTAGGATGCACCTTTAATGGTCATCTAGCACATCCCTTCTGCAATGAACAAGGACACCATCCAACCATTGTTTACAGTTGGATTCAAACATCTTAGAGGTCTTTTCAAACATAAATGATTCTGTGATTTTGTCTTTAACCAGACCCGATTGCTAAAAGTGCTGTCCAACATGACCTTGAATCTTTCCAGGGATGGGGCATCTACCACCTCTCTGAGCAGCCTGTTCCAGTGTTTCACCACTGTTATTGTAAATATTTTTTCCTTATATCTTTTCAAAATCTACCCTCTTGTAGTTTAAATCCACTATCTTTTTTCCAGTCACTCCAGGCTCTATTGAAAAGTCTGTTCCCATCTTTCTTATAGGCAATCTTTAAGTACTAAAAGGATGCTTTTCTGAGTATGAGGGGCATCTGTGGAAGATTAGTGTTAGTGGACTCAAAACAGTAGTTTCTGAGTCATAAATAGATGCTGACTTGAGCTAATTTGCTCAAATTTGAGCTAATTTAGCTCAAATATCTTCCAGTTCATATTAACAGTTTGTACTTGAGTAGGAATATTCTTAGGTCCACTATTAGAAACTATAAATAAAAATACCTCCACAATAAACATAAGCCCAGAGGTTGGAGTGCCTTTATAAATGTTCATAAATAAAAGTCCAAATGTGGTCTTGGAATATATAAAGCAGCACCTAGAATGTACAGCTATTTCTGCATATCACATATTAAGCCTTATCAAGAACAATGCTCCCCTCTTTAGGTTCTGAACAACACCTCATTCTCAAAGATATGTTTCTATCTGATCCTTGTAGAAAAGATTCCATCTTACTTTGTTCCCTTCCACTGCACTGCTGCTAAATGGTAACTTAAATTTCCACTTTCAATAAAAGCTGTCAATAAAGTCATCTTATAAAAAAGGTCTTTACTTTTGCTCATTGTCCCTGGAAGAAGCCATGAAATCTTGAATTAAAAGTCATTTGCCCTTTTTATTCTTGTAGTTTTGTGCAGTTCATAAATAATGCTATAATCATATCTAAACAAATAAGTGAAGAACACTGCAAAGGTTCCAAATTCAAACACTCAAAAGTTAGGGGAAAAAATGATGGGCGGTGTTACAAGTGCAATCTCTGTTCAGCAAAGTGTGACAGGAGCATGAGGCAACCAGAGTTCTGAGGATTTGTCTGCAACTTTTCATCAAAGTGAGCACCCCTATAGCACCAAAAACCTTTGAACAACAGGAACTATGTTTTCTTAGAAGTGAAATAAAGCCAAGGAACTTTTCTTTTAAATGAAGCAAATCTGGCAACAGAAAAGTGAAACTATAAACAGATTATCACTATCCGCTGTGTCCTTGGAAGGCTCATCCTTCCCTTAAGCTTTGCTCTTAGTTCAGCAATGTTTCATTAGGTTTCAAGAAACTCTGTGTGTAGTCTTCTCTGTATCCCTAGGAAAAACATCTTTCTTTTCATCACCTCTGATCCTTGACTGTGTCTGTTCCCAGACCTCAGAAGGGAGGGAAAGA
>NW_008589278.1:23238-89025 GCF_000691845.1 Merops nubicus
ATAGGAAACTACAAAATGACAAGCAAAGATGATGCCATCTGTCACTATCTGCTTTAAGGATATGTTCACACTACTGGCTTTAGATACTTAGCTTAGCCTTGCCAGGTTCCTGGGAAGTAGTCACCTGGTCTAATAGATTTAGAGTATACAAGCAAAGTCATTAAAAAGATATCAAAGTAGTTTTGATTGACTACAGCAAGTAGTTTTGAATGGCTATAGGAAATAGTTTTGTGTGAAAAAGTGCGATGTGGTTATATAGTGAGCAGAGAGGTCTCTGTTGATCTAGTACTCCTCTACAGTTCTGAGAAGGGAGATTGCTATAGTTATATAAAATTATACAATGGGGTTTTCTGTCTGTCAGTATAATTATATGACAAAACTGCATATCTATCAGTGTTATCCCCAATGACATATTTTCATCCTATTTTCTGTATTCTATATTCCTAGCTCCATACCATTGTCATTAATAATGCACTTCGTAGGTAATATTAAGGAAAAAGAGAAGTGGAACAACATTTAGCAAGGCCATAGAATGCTGGTTTGTGCAGAAAAAGAGATTTAGGGAAGAAAGATTGAGGAGAAAAAAAAGGCTGATGAAAGCGAATAGAATTTAGGAAAACAGGGAATATTATGTCACTGAAGAACAATTGTGGATTTTTTTTTCACTGCTGGTGAAAGAAGATGCATATTTATTGAGGGTGTTGGTATGAAGACAGCCAGGAATTCTTGGAGTTGTGTGTCATATGAATGCCCCAATGCTGCTTTTTATTTCTCAAATAGCAAGCCAGAGCCATCTTTTGGCATTAGAGTTTTGTTGCGCGGGGAGCCCCCAGAATCACGACAGACTTCACAGAAGGTTCATCAGTGTTCCGCTTTAATGTACACAGGCAGCTGTATTTATACACTCGGTGACCGATCACGCATAGTTTATACTTTCCTATTGGTTAACACTGCACAGCCACGCTCTAACCCGAACCCCAATAGGTTGAATGTCACTGTCCACGTGCTGTGGCGTTTCCAGGGTGTTCCCTGCTTGCAAGTTCCTGCTAAGCCTTTGATCTGCACAGAAGCTGTTGAGCTGTTCACCCTTCTCCTTCCTTCCTGTGGCTCAAGGACACCGCGTCCTTGCCGGCTACCTCCGGTCTTTCATAACCTGGGTTGTGCATAGGGGCTTCCAGGACGCCATCTCGTGATGCAGCTAAAATTCCCTCTACAGAGTTTTCCATGACAATTACAGCAGCAGAGACCTTAGAACATTTTCACAGCTGCTGTATCACCAGTCTATAGGTGTGACACAGCTGATGCCACACAAGAATTCATTGCTGCCTCTGGATCAATATGGGATGATCCTCTCTAATGCCCACTGTTATTTGATGGTGTGGCACCACAACCATGATGGTTTGTATCTTGAAATTAGCAATCCACAACTGATAATCTGTGTCATCTGGGAGTATGTGGTCTCACCAGTGGGATATAATGATGCACACCCAGACTCACCATGATAAGTAAATACGAGCTCAGAGGCACTGCATCTCATCCATCAGAGATTATGGCTGGCAGCAGCAAAAGCAATACAAATAGTTGAAGTGGTGGGCATCTAGAATCATGACGTTAGGTGTACACTTGCATCTTCTCCCTAGATGCCTCTCACTGGTTCTTGCTGGCTCCATAGTCCTCTCCAGGGTGTGTGACTTTCACAACTTCCCATCATTGCAAAATCAAGACAGACTTTGATAGAAGGTGGAGGCTGCGCATGGACAGTTTGTGCATAAAGCAAAATGGGCTCAGCCTGAGGGCACCCTATTTTTCACACAGAGTCTTTCTCCCAAAGAGGTCTATGATCTCATTGTGCATGATAGCAAACCCGTCTAAAGCAAGAACCATCTTTGGGAGCAGCCTGGCAGAGTAGCACAGATACAGTCACTATCTTCTTTTCCTTGTATCTTTATTATTGTCTCTTATGCTCTGTTGCACATAGCTTATTTCACCAGGGTAATTCCATCCATTATCCTTCATGCACAGTGATACAGCTGTAGACAGATATGTCAGTTTTAAAGGAAGCACTTCCTACTAATTGTTATTACAGCTTGTAATCAAAATCTTTTGAGTCATGGCTAAAGTGCAAGGTATTCCAAAGTAAACCAGAGCTTTTAAGGTTCAAACAACCTTAATCAATAGACTGTTTGCCAATAAGAACTTTGTACCATTTTCACCCTTATTATTAGTGTCTGTGCAGTTCTCTGGGGGAACACATATCTTTTTAACTGCTTTTTCCCAGTAAAAAGACTGTATTTCACCTTGTCACGCTAGAATAAAATAGATCTTTATTTGCCTAGTTTTCCGGATGTAGTACCAGATTCTCATCCAGAATGCGAAATGAACTCAACTGACCTGGAAATTGATGTTAATAAGACCCTAGTCCATTATGGTCAAAATCCCTTTTACAATTCCTATAGTCTATAAGTATTTTTGTGCTGAGCCAATGATTTTAAAATGCATTTCCACTGAACTCATTGTCTCTCCTTCCTGCAAGATGTCTGCATCCACGGGTCAGACAAAATGCATGAAAGCTATTGCAGCTCAGTCAGCTTTACAGTTTAGTTAAGTGTATTTTTCTAACCCTTGTAGAAGTTATACGTGGAAGACCTTGTCAGTGTGATCATCAACCCATAGGTTGACTTACAAAAGAAAGAAAGAAACAGAATTGCCAATGATAAGAAACAAGGTAGTATTGTATTCTAGAAAAGGTTTCTTCCAGATCAAAAGATCCTGTGATAATTTTACATGTGTTCCAGAAACAGCATCGTCTTTAGTCTGAACTGCTATTCATAATGGAGGTTTCTGAATCCTCAGCTTGCACCAGTGTCTTAATAAACAGCCATGTGCTCTCCAGAGGCACTGACTTTTAAGCACTATACCACCAAGGATGCCATCAGGAAGTGTTTTGGATGCAAATGACATTGGAATCTATAGCTAATGTCACTATATCACAGAGCTAGGGTAGGGCATTTACGGGACTAGAGAGGGAAGGTTGCTTGTCAGCTATGCACATTCGCTTCTCACATGCTTTTGTGAAGTCTGTTCTGTCATGCAGATTTCCCCACTTAAAAGCTCTTGTCTCAACGTGTGAAGCAGTCTGGAGTGAAAATGGAGCCATGACACAGCTTTTTGCCTCTATTCTTTGCTTGCTTTCTGGATGCAGTCACAGATTATTTAGACCTTTCTTGATAGATCTAAATGTCAATGAAGACGATAGAGGAAAGACATGCTGGAATTTCCAAGGGTAAACTCAGAACTATTGCTGAACTGAGCAAACAAGTAAGGGCTGCCCCTTATTGCTCACAGCATGATGATCTCTGATTTGAAATATCAGAGAGCAGGCAGGAATCACTTACTACAAAGCAGGACCATTTATACTATTCTATCATTTCTATTACTATACTAATCTATGTAATTTTTGTTACATAGTCTACCAAGCTTCTCAGTGATGACAATTCCACAAACATCTCAGAAAATCTGAGTGAAAATAATCTAAACATAATGTGATAAATGACTCCTTTCCCATTTTCAGAAGTCATTTTTGTACTGAAAGCCTCTTTAGCTCGTTACTCAATCCCTTCTAGGTTTGTATCTTTCATGAAAACAGTGTGTCAAACTAGTCTGTAGTCCAGCTGAGACCTTATGGTTATTAGAATGGGAGAAAAAACAAATTAGAAGGCCACCAGTTTTGTGGAGCTTTGCATATTATAAAGAATTTTCTAAATAACTGGTAGCTATTGATCCAAGCAAAATGGTCATCTTGCTAATGGAGCCTCCCCCTAAACTATTTCTACCTGGGCAAACGTGCAGTAAGTGCAGGCTCTGAACACGCTTTCAGAGGCAGAGCACTGATGAAAGGAATCAGTCTTTATTCTTTCAGGATCTAGTGGTACCTGTCCTATGATAGATATATAATTAGAGCTTCTCCAGTTAACAACACAGCTAGTTTGACCTGAGGATGTGGCAGCTATTACCATCTTCATTTGTCCCATCTTTGAACTACACTGAGATTACATGTATGAGGTGTTTGAAAGCACAATGCACACAAAATCATTGAGTAAGAGATCAACAGAATGATAAATTAACACTGTACCTATGTGTATCAGTAGATCATTAAAAAGATTTCAGTCCTCACAATACTGTGAGCAGGTTCATCTCAGTCTAGTGTCTATTTCTAGAAATGAGAGACCAGAAGATGCAAATTTGGGGGATTTTTTGATGCAGTGTATCAATAGGACATAGAATGTATTTAAACCCTAATTCTTTTCAGACCTCCATGCTGACTAATTTGGATGGATTCACAGCCCATTTGGTTTGATTCTCAGCTGTCATCCCTCACAACTCTCAGCCTCCACTTTGGCTGCTGATTAACTTGCCATTTTGCTTTGGCTTATGGCATTCAGCTCCCAGCGATGCCTAAATGACTGCCTCTCTAGATATGCAAGGGAGAGAGCACTATAAAGTAGCATGTTCCCTTAGAGTGATCTTAAACAATGTATATTAATTTATTACAAACTACATTGTTTTCTTTTTTTTCCTTTTTTTTTTTTTTTTTTTTTAATCTGAGAGCAGGGGTCTAATACAAAAGTGGTCAATTGTTCTCATCTACCCAACTCTTCACATGAAAGCAGTGACAGTATCTGTAATGAAGTAATTTTTTAGGGAGGTGGGGTAGATTAAATCTCGTTGCTGTGTTACATGGAAATACCACTTGTAGTTAATATTCCAGCAGTGTCACTACAGAACATGAATGAACGTTAGAAAGCAGGTTCCATCTGACTGGATCTTACAATAATAATGGCTTTAGCTAGATGACTGCTGCCCTGAGCATGTGGAAAGTTCCCATGTAGACATCTAATTAACAGTCTTAAATTTACAAGAATCTAATTTCAATGAAATTGAAGTTTCTGTTGTTCATATTATGCTGCTGAAGTTAATGTTAACACCTCAAGCATAGTATTCTTTGGCGGTTCTGAGCCAAAACAGTTTGGCTGTTTTAAGCTGTGTCTTCATCTAATATAAATGAAAACAAATTCATGTAATTTAATGAAATTATGCCATTTTACACTGGCTAAAGATCTGCCCCCTTGAGCACCTTCTCTATTTAAATTTTACCTCTTGCATACTAGATCTTCCTTCAAGTACTAATGTTGCTTTCCTATCTAACTACTGCAACACAGAAATATCTTAAAGTAACTAAAGTTTTCCTATGTATTTTTCTTTTCCTGAGGGAATTATGAAGCCCTACAAGCACTTTATTATTTCTAAAGCTTCTGAAGAAAATATTCTAGAATAAGTTAATAATTCATTGCTGTCACCTAGGAACACAGAAAAAATTATTGTGATAGAAGTCTTCTCATTGAAAAGCAGGAACATTTTCTAAGTAACAGAATATTTCTGTCATTGAAATACTGTGTAAAAAGGAGGAAATAAATTAAATTATTAAAAATACTAAAATATTAACATATATTTTAATTTTAAATAGATCAAGAGTACAATACAGATTGTGAAAAAGTATAAAAGAATATTTTCATCATTTTAGACTAATTTCAGCATGTTTAGAGATATTGTTCTAAACCTATAATATTTTATAAAAGGTTTTAAAAGAACTTTTGGACTACAATGCAGAGCAAAAAAAGACCTTAAATGGCCTTTCCTACGCTCTGGGGCACTTACCCTGAGATATCTTCTGAGGCATTCTTCCAATTTTTCTTATTTACACAAGACTAAAGGCATTTTGGGGCAATATATTTGAGCAGAATGCCAAAGTGCCAATTAGCAAAGTCATGCTGAATTTTCAAAATGTACTAACTGTTCTCACTTATTTGAGTGTAGTAAAATTCTTCTTTTTTTTTTTTTTTTTTTTTTTTTTTTTTTAGATTTCTGTAGGTAATAAGTTACTGATTTGAACTTCTATTGATAGGCTCTGATTCAGCTTAATATCTTAGCAGGCCCTTAAAATTTTAGGACCTTTATGTTATCACTGAAATTAATGTTATTAACAGAGTCTTTAAAGCAAACTACTTGCTTAAGTACTGGTCTGAATAAAGACATTAATAAGAAACACCACTAAAACCAATAATGACCAGCCTACTCATACAAAATAAAAAGCACTCCAAGGAATCATATTAATTCTAACCTACCAGTAGTTACCAGCATTTACAGATTGAGAACACTGCAGAAATCATACTTGCTGCCTGTTATTAGAGCAGAAGTTACACCTGTTAGCAGAAACGGACTTTTAGTGTCAGCCACTTGAAATCATATTTACATATCTGGACACAATATTATTTTCATGCACAAATATTACTGTCCAGCATACATCAAGGACTAAACAAGAAGCCTGGTTGTGATTCCTTTGGAAAAAAAAAAAAAAAAAGCCTTAAGACAGCTTACATACATTAAATTAAATAGTGCTGGAAGTATTTTGGAGTACATTAAGGATACATCTTAGCATATTCCAATGACCTAAAATATCACACACAGGAGCTGCACCATTATAAGTGTTTGAAAATCTGAAGTGAAGAAAATTCAAATAATTTTGTGTTTTGCCAAGGGACTGGGTGAAACATAGTCTTGTTTCTAATTAGGTCAACAATATTTAAATAAAAAGACTGTATCTATGGTGATGATATAAAAAATGTACATAAAGTAGATTGCTTTCTGCTTACTTCAGTGATTTTACTATAGCAATAACTCATATCCCTTTTCTTTGGGAGTTAGAGGCTTGTACATCTATTATGAAGGAGTAAAAGAAAACAAGGGGAAATGAGAAAGCCCATAGCCATTCAAGGAGAAATAAAGGTTTCAACTATTTAAAAATATTTGTCCTGATTCCTTGTAATCTACATTAAAGGATGCTCACAGATCCTATACCAAATCTAATTGAAAATGACAGATTGCTCGGATCAGAACACAGTGAGGGGCCACGGGCTAAATGAGTCAGTGCAGCTTTGCTCCATTTGCATCTCTAAAGTTCTTGTTTCCAACATGAACACAAAACAATTTAATACTCCTGGTTTCAGATGCCAATGAGAAATGCAGGAGGGAAATTTCTAGCTTTTATAACTTAGACTTTTCTCTTAGCCAGTTCCTAGGTGTTAAAATTTGCGACACTTCTAAATATAATGCTTCCCTGATTGCTGTGGTTATTGCTCTAAAGTCCTATAAAAATTGACTTTCATAGGAAAGATAAAATCAAAATATAACAAACACACAAAAAATCTGAAAACAGGCAAAGGTAAAAATACTGCTACCCTTCCTCCCCACCAAAAATGGCCACGTAATTGAATTCTATTTTTTCTTACTCTGTAATTGTTATTTAAAGAACATAAACTTCCAAGCACAAGCTGTCTGGCAGTCATTTCTATTCAGATCCAGACACTGTGTCTCTGTCTTTGCTACAAGTCCTCAGAAAAATCCTGAAGGTTGTGTAGTAACAGTAACTTTTGCTGCCTCAACTGCTCAGCTCCTTCAGCATCTAGACTGCAGGGTCCATTGCAGAATTTTTAAGCAATTTCTAGACACACTATCAAGACATCTGTTTGTGAGAACCTACTATGAATGATGACACAGAATGAAAATTAGAGTTTCCCCTTCTCATTATCTGAATCTTGATGGAAGTCTCTGCTCACTGATTTTATATGTGATAGGAGCAACAAATGCACATCCTGACCCTCGTGGGTCAAGGTAAAACTGTTGCTGGTGATAAAGAGAATTTCTATCATCTAAACCAGTATGTCCTTTGCTGGCTATAGATAATATCTGAGAACTTCTATGCTGGGTGGTACCAGATATCAGAGAATTAATATTTTATCTGTAAGAGGTGGAGCAATAAAAGTATCCAGACTACCACTGCATTTCATTTATCCTTATGAATTAATCAAAGGGAAAACAATCATAACAATATGGCAGGCAGAATAGACCTCCCTTTTTTAAACCAAAACAATGACTGTATTTCCTACTTCTTTATCCTTCCCAAAATAAGACCAAAGTTTAGAGGTATTCACAAGTTTCTGTGCATAAAACCACATAAAAGGAAAAGGTTTCCTACTTTTTAACCAGAATACTGTAAAATAAAGGATAGTTCTTTAAAATCTTGCAAAACTTCCTATACTAACAGTTTATAAATATTATATTCTACTCAGTTCTCTTTTCTAAATCACATGAAGCTTGATGTGTTAATGATGAAAAATAGCTTTGAATAGAATGAAAATGTTTTTAAAATTAAAATAATTACTTGGAAATATTGGAAACGGCAACTGGGATTTTGTCCCTCATATGATGTCAGGTTATAACAGGCCTGTGTCTGGGGTACTAAATCAAGATCTGAGGGTGAGATTCAGTTCCAGGTTGAGATATCTGAGTATAAATATCTACAATGTGAATTAGATATTTAAACATTTTTACTGTTAGTAGAGGTTCCACTTACTACTGACAGATCCATGAATTAACACATAAAATAGAAACTGATCTCACATGCACACACCTTAGGTTTACATTTTACAAAGATCTCTAGAAAAAAGGTTTTCTTTCCTCCCTGGTCATCCTGATGATCCACATGAGTGCCAGCTTGAATAAAATTAATCTTTCTGAACACTGACAATCAAAATTGTCCTATATTAAATATTATGTTTCCTCAGCACCTTATGTATTAAACCTTCCACAATGAACTGAAGATTGGTATCTGATAAATTCTAGGGTTGCATTTGCCTGTGCTGCATAGTACAGTTAGTTCAGAGCTACATTTAGTACTTTTCTGAGTCTGGTGCTCAGTGTCATCAAAGCCCTCCTGGTTGATACGCTGACTTTCTGTATCAATGAACTGTTTATTTCAGCAAATTTCTAATATCCTCCTTTTTGTATCCTGGTCATTAAAAAAAAAAAAATAATAATACGGTAATAGTACAATAGAATAATTTGTCTACAAAAAAAAAAAAAGATCGAATCTCCATTTATTTTCTCTGGAGAACGCTTCTTCTTATTAACTATTATAACAATTTATTGTACTTCAGCTAAATGATGTTGAATTTTATCTCATGTCTATTTGCTGTCATATATTCGTTATTCTTTCTTAGTAATTCCTGCTAAAATGCTGAAATCTTTGTTATTATCAGTCTTTAGCCAACATGTTTATTGACTCCAGGACATTAACACTCATCTCTTTTTCCCCTTCATATCAGACAGATGAAAACTCTTTTCTACAGAGACACTAAGTTCGTGCCATTTTTTTCAGAGTCCTTGGATGGACATCATCTATCTCCTTTATGGGATTACAGTGAGATTTTCTTATACTTAAATGCAATAATCTTCAAATTATTACTTTTATCTGTTGTCAGTCCTTTCTCTATCAGTTAATTTACCATCATTGTTCCCTCAGATTCTAATAATTAGATGATTTAAGGGGGTTTTCTGACTTATTCTTAACTCTACCCAACCCAATTTTTTCTCTCTTTGCTTCCCTTTTATTTAAGAAGGTAAAAAATCTTTTGCTATGGTATTTTCTTATTAAAATATGTAGACACACTATGCAGGTGGTCTCTCTGTGACTGAATGATACTAGCAGGGAAGAAGTCTATGTTCCTGTGGTGTGCTGCAAGTGTTACGTGAATAAATACAGCATTTCAGTTTCCATCATAACCAGCCTCTGGCTTTTTTCCCAAACACATAAAAAGGGAGAGCAGATGAATATTAAGCATTTTAAGGAAAGTATTAATTTCTGAGCCGAATAATTCACCAGCAAATGTGTTTGCAATTCCTTTGACTGAGCGATTACTCTTCTCCTCCTGGATAGCAAGAGCTTTTAGCTAAATAGGAATGTAGCTGATAATATGTATAAGATTCATTAGATAATCTGCCACATGCATCTAACTTTCTTTTCCTCCAAGCTCAGAATGAAAAACAGTTTTATATCAGGACTTACGCTGTGTGTAAGCTTTTATAATTTGTAAACACTGTAGGAGTGTCCTTTCATTTGTCTGAGGCTGACAGTATATTGATGAAAACTATTACTGTTCTGCAAAGGCTATTGTCATACTAATGATACAATGTCCTCAGAGCATTGATCACAGAGCATCTTGAGTGGAAAACAAAGCTTACACCAAGAAGAAAGGAAGGAAGCTTACATTCCTGTCAGTTCCTAAAGCAGACTGTTTCTTCAAATTGCAACAAAATTTCAGGCCTTCTTATTTGTTGAAAAAACACGTGAGAAACCTCAAAACACTGATACAGAGGCATTTGCTTAATATAAATGTATTTTCTATAAAATTACATTTAGACAAATAATGTGACTCGAATACTGATGCATTTTCGTTTAGAGCAAGATGAGAGATACATCATCAGATTGCACTAGGGAGTTTGATAGCTGACATGTCCTTCCTCTGCCCCATTCACTGTTAAAGCTATTATTTTCTTCTGTCTCTCCACTTAGAGCAGTGAGCAGTTTAAAATCTGAAGTGAATAGAAGTACATTTTTCACTGGAATAAAATTGTTTTCCCCACCACAATGTTTATAAACCTCAGATAATAAACCACCATTTTTCACAAAGAGAGCCAAAGAATAGGGGGTATAATTCTTTTCCCAGGGGGTGAGGAAAAAAAAAAAAGGATAAACAGTCTCATCTTACTGATTTAGTTTGATAACATTATTGAATCTTAAGCCTTTGGTAAATAGGCTCAATAGGCGACTGCCAGCAGAAAGAGTGCTAGTCACTACAATAACAGATAGAAAGCCATCTTTAGAGAGGTATATATAAAAACTCCTACCATCTCTGGGGAAATGCCACTCACCCACTTAATTAGACTCTTTCTGTAACACAGAAAGAGGTCTTACCTTACTTTCAAA
This sequence comes from Merops nubicus, assembly GCF_000691845.1. Lineage (NCBI taxonomy): Eukaryota > Metazoa > Chordata > Aves > Coraciiformes > Meropidae > Merops > Merops nubicus. The sequence continues at coordinate 34,121 of NW_008589278.1, forward strand.
ATACAAGAGAAGGAAGCACTGCTTCATCTCCTCCTCCATTTCTATGTTATAGCTGAAAACATTTGCTGAGTATTATTTGTTTTCAGTGTCCATGTCTGCCAGAGGGCTTCCAGCCTACATCTTTCATGTCCTTTGAGAGGCCCATAATCACCACCCAACCTGGGAAAGCATATACAACATCTGCAAACAGGGCTTGGCTTAAATGCCATGTAAGAGTTGTTGTGTTCCTTTTAGGCTTGTAGTTCTTCTCTATCAGGGGAGGAATAATGATTATTTACTGCTCTTCCAGGGCTGCAGCTTGAACAGACAATAAATTCAGGGGCTTTGTCATCTTAGAATAGCAAAAAATGTATTAATTTTCACCTCTATGTAGCTTCATGGACTTTATGATTAATACCGTGTAAGCAAAGTAAAAATGTGAAACTCCTAAAGATAAGTGGTTGAACAACATTTCTCGTGAGTATGCTTCAGTGAGGCTACTCACCTAGAGATGCAGTGGAGCTGCAATCATACAAGAGTCAAAGAAAAAAATAAAACTGAGCTACAAAAAAGCAGAGATTATTTAAGTTCCTATGCCACACTATATAATAATGTCATAAAACACTTTTTGGCCAGAAACAATTAATTTTATGTGTTTTTTTGAATCCTCTTTTAGATTTTATTTCCCATTCTTAGATTTTATTTTTAAGGTCATTTTTTTTCTAAATGTAATAGGCTGTGCTTGATATTGAAATGTGATTTGACAGTAATATAGCAGTGAAACTTTAAAGGCAAATTATGAAGAATCACCTTTTCCACTTTTTTTGCAAAAGACTCATTAAAATTCACCACTGATAAGTGTCAAGGGATACTAATCCACTGATGCCTCCCTGAAACTTTTTGAATTAAGGAAAGAGAAGGAGTTAAATGGTTTTATTACAACCTTTGTGAAACAGAAGAGTATTCAGTTAATATCTTCATCATCCCTTGCTACAAAGGCAACAGTCCTTAATCCTATTTATTAGTGCTAAAAGATATCATCATGGAATTTAACTGCTAGGCAAGGAGATTTATTTATATATTTACATTTGTCCTTTTCAGAGTAACTATTCTTCCACATGGGAGCCTGCAAATCCTGAATGCTTCCAAGTCTGATGAAGGACGGTACTTATGCCAGGGTGTAAATATATTTGGATCTGCAGAGATCATTGCATCAGTATCTGTTAAAGGTATGAAAAAAATGCTTTGAAGATAACGATGACTTCTCTTTACTAATATTTTATTATTGCTTGAAATCCCCAGCCAACCGTACAACAATGTTGTACAGGCAGAATAAAAAAAAAAAAAAAAATTCCAACAAGGTAGGGAGGCTAACCTCCATCTGGTCAAACATCATATTCCTGCATCAGATTGCACATTCCAGCTGTTATATTGCAGATGTATGTCAGAAGAATTAGTATACACGTTAAGTCACTCAGATTACAGATAATTCTGTAAGATTGATTCTAAAAGAATCAATATCCCTTTTGACATATTTTTGCTTTGGGAACTCACCCCTACCTCTTTCTGCACAGGAGAAAAGTTTAGGATTAAAGTAATAGGTATATCAATATGAAATCTAAGGAAAGATAGTTCCTTAGAACAGTAATAATAATCAAATCATTACATTGCAATTAATTTCAAAACCATACTTTTGTCACTTTTCGTCTGTATTCTTATATGATCATAGTTTTTGGGTTTAGGTGCTTAAGTCTTTTGACTTAATTTTTCAAGCTTATTCCTATATTTAGCATGACTGGAAACATGCCTTTTTATTTTAAGTGACAAAACTGAGGTTTTCATGCAATCACAAGATACCAGGTGCTGCAGCCTTGGGGAAAAAAAAAAAAATCTTTTTCTGTGACTAATAAAATTAATTCATTAATCCATCCCTGAAGTCCTATTGTCCTATAGATAGTTTTTTAGAATCTTGTCTTATTGTTTCCATTAAACTGGATGTACCTTTTGTTCACCATTGCTACATCTTGGTGTATACTATATTTCTGTACTTGACACTGCATATTTGAAACAAACAGTAAATGTAAGCTCTGAGTAGAGCAAGCAGAACTCAAAGACATTGTCTTGCACTGTAATTAGACTTCCATCTAAATGTTCCTACTCCTTCTGTATTTCAAGAACCTACAAGAATAGAGCTGACTCCTAAGAAGATAGAGTTAACAGTGGGAGAAAGCATTGTCCTCAGTTGCAAAGCTCTTCATGACAGCACACTAGATGTTACTTTCTATTGGACACTCAATGGGCAGCCAATTGACTTTGAAAAAGAAGGTGGACACTTTGAAAGCATCAAGGCAGTAAGTGACTATGTGTTTGTCATCTGTGTGCTGTGACCTGATAAAAATTTTCAGGCTTTTACTTTTCTCACATTTACAAAATTCTGACCAAACTGAAGGACAACTGGTTTCACTAATGTTGGAAATAAATGTTAGCCAGAAGAGGTGCAAATTCCAGGTCACTAGAATTGCTTCAAGTTGTTTTAATAAAGAAGATTTTAAATGTAAACTTATACATCCTATTATTAGTGAGGCATCTGATGATCTTGGTGAGGCAACAGAATATAGTTTGGATCAAATCCTCCTTACATTCTTCCACTGATTTTCATACAGAAAGGATGCTGCTATAAGCATTGATATGTTTCTCACAGGTAACATGGTTGTTGGAATGCCCTCACCTCCCTGTGTTTTTATTTACCTAGCCCATATTTTAATGTATGAATAGCAAGACATATACTTTATTTATTTTCCAACTTCCCTGTATGGTTCTAGCTATGCAACCATTATTTAAGTCAATAAGAATAGTATAGAAAAAAATATGCATACCAATTTCAGATATTACCCTTTGATAAAAAAAGGATTTAATATGATCAAGCAGTATGATAAAGTAATTCAAACCTGTCCCATGCAAAATGGTATGAACCTTTCTTAGTAGAAAGAAATCTCTTAGTGTGAATAAGTCTGGAAGTAGAACCTACAGTCATTTAACTCAATCTTCCCACTAATTAAATGTAAATCAAATGTCCATGCTATGTTAAAAGAGAAAAATGAAGCTCACAAAGGTCAGGAAATTTTAAAAGTTAATGTATTTAATTTCAGTACAATATAGTGAAGTTAACTTTGCATTAAAAATCTTGTCAACTGCAATCAATTTATTCTTCTGCTCGCTTTTATGAAGTCATATTCGTTTTGTGGTGTGTTGTATTTTTTCGAATTTGATTTTACTTCAGCAAGCTTTTTAATTGAAATACATTAATAAGGTGTGAAGGTTCTTAGCATACCTATCTTCATCTGAGGAAGTCAAATACTCAAAATCCAGTACTAAGTATATAATAAAGAAAAGTATCGTTCTTTTTTTTAACTTCAAGGTTAAAATATTCTTTGATTCAAGAAAATATCCTATAATTAAAATATAACTTAAAGTCATTTACAAAAATTTTAAATCTCGAATGTTTTACACAGTGCCATTCAGCATCTTCTATATTGAAGGGAATTCTTAATCACTGGGAAAAACCCTCAGGCTATGACATTTCTGAAGTCATTTCTCCTATCAAAGTAAAGCTATTTTGATTTAATTTCACTTATTTTATGAAAACAAGATTTTGTAGCTCTTTCAATAGGAATTGGGTTGCCCAGGGAGGTGGTTGAGGCCCCATCCCTGGGTGTCTTTAAGGCCAGGCTGGATGAGGCTCTGGGCAGCCTGATCTAGTGTGAGGTGTTCCTGCTCATGGCAGAGGGGTTGGCACTGGGTGACTCTTGTGGTCCCTTCCAGCCCTGACAGATTCTGATCTGTTTTAGCAGAGGACTTTAGAGCCCTATTGGCTCAATGGTTGGACTTGATGATCTTAAAGGTCTCTTCCAACCTACAGGATTCTACGATTCTATGAATTCTTCATTAATTTCATTTCTAGCAGAGAAAGACCTCAAATTGATAGAAGTAAGGCTCATTCAAAGTGAGAACCTTGTAGATGACATACTGGGACTATTTTCAGGCAAACTTTAATGCAAAACTCACTGAAATTAATAACTCCTTTTATTTCCCCAACGTGAATAAAATTTTGCTAAAACCTAATAGATCTAATCAGCTATTTTAGTATGTGTTTATGACTTCTCACTGTTTTGCTAGAGAGTCACTGCTACTTTACTAAGTGAAAATAGTATTAGTCACACATAATGGAGTCAATGCTCAATGTCTACATGACTAAGTGGATAAAGAGAAAGTTTATTAAGTAAAAATCTGGCATCTTTCTTTTCAGAGGCACAGAATCAATTTTTTTTTTTTGTTTTCTAAACCATAATTTTTTACAAACAGCAAACTTCAGGTAGTCAGAAAATAAAATTAGACTGAGAATAAAGCACTGCATACTTTGTACAATATTACAAAATTAGATCCTACCTTGTCACTGTTAAACCAGTGCTGAAGTAGTAAAGTAATATGCAACTATAAAGAAATGTCAAAATGAAGCATCAGACCATGATACTTTTAGACTGGACTAGCTTCATTTGCCTTTACAAGACTGCTCACACAAGAGACAGTCAGGCCATGCTTCATTTACTTACGTTCCTAACTCATTTAAAAGTCAAGACATTTCTTTTCTTGTTTTCACTCTAAAGAGAGAATGGAAGAATAGACTTGGATCGACTGGAAGAGAGCTTGAAATGCCTAGTAACATGTTACAGGCAGGATGAGGAGGGGAACAGTCTTTTTCAGAATAGAGATACCAAACCATGACTTTGTTAGGACAATTCTCACTGGAATTGTCTGAATACTGTTGGAAACGTAATATGAAAATTCTCCCTCTTTGAAAGTAGTAGTTAAAACATATGAAGATCTCAATTCACCAGTTGTCCTGAAACGAAGATGGATTGGCTGAGAGATAAAACTTGAAACTAGCAATTGTGGTAATACAGCAAATTTTTTTTGTGTGTTTTGACACAAAACCTCTGTAATTCCCATAACTATTCATTTGTGGAATAATGTCAGTTGTATTTCATTATCATTTCTGTTAGCCACATAAGTATGTGAAATTAATCACAAGGATGAAAATGTATTTATTTACTTCATTACGATCTAAAGCATGAACAGATACTAGGCAAAAAATAGGAAAAATTAAAACTCTTCCATTTTTAAATTTGTTTGAAGACATGACAAGTTGAACATTATTTGAATGGATTTTGTTAATAACAAAACCATTGTCAACCTCTCATCACTGGATGCAATGCTAATACTTTCACTGTGGCAGACCCAGGTGTTAACTATGATGAACATTCTGATGCTTAATGCAGTGTTATAAAAGCTATCATCAAAGTAACGTTTATTTGGGCTGCAAATAAACCTTCACTTTATAAAACTGCATACTCCCTAGCAAATAGAATTAAAAGCAAAAAAAAAAGTAATAATAATACACATTTCTTTGGTTTTAAATTATAGCTGTAGTTTTTGTACTAAAAAAAAAAATAAGTGATACTGTTTTTCATACTGACAACTAATTTTTATACAGTTTGAAAGGGTTTTAACTACTGTTGAGCACTGGAGATTTCAATCTGATAACCTAGAACCTGTGATAGAGCATAACTTTGCATCTTTCCTTACATTTTCAAGTCTCTTCTTAGCTTTAGTACTTTAATCATTTTAGAAGTTAAGATTAACATTTCCTAAGCATTTTCTAAATACGTAGCAATAAGTTCTACACTACCTGGGATCAATTAAAGCAGCAGGCTGTCAATAATAGTGTCTTTCCTCTTTATTAGACATAAAATCAAACAAGGCTAATTAAATAGAGGTTTTATTTAACATCCCCCTTCTTCCCACACTGAGGAAAACAGCAATAGTAGCCAAAAGTCTTGCAGAGATAGGTGCTCTACACACAGAGAATTTTTGTTCAAGGTAATGCTGCTATATCAACCTCATTGCTATCAATTTGTTTCGTTGGTTTTGCAATACTTTCCAGCTGATGGAAGAGGCTGAACACAGCCCTAAGCTCATTATCAAAAGTTTTGCCCTTTTGTCACACTACACTAGTTAAATACTTGAGTTATCAGAAGCAGTTTTAAAATAAAATAAAATTAAAAAGTCTTTGGTAACACAAATTTATTGTAAAGTAGGAGGAGTACAAATGGAATAAGGATTTCTGGTAAAAAAACTTTAAAATGTGTGTTTTATGACTGGTAACTACAAACTAGAATTTGTGAATTCATATCCCATTCATTTTCTAATTTCTTCCCATTCTTAATACTTCTATGTTTTCATTAATCCCTAGGTTTCACGTAGGTTTCAGTACATCTGACAGTCATTTATAACTTCATCTCCTCTTCTGCCTTCTCTCAATAGACCAAAACAAACTCATTTGCAGCAATTCAAGCTGCCCTTTAAAGTCCTCCCTGTCTACTCCCGACACCCCAACACTCTCTGACATTCGCTCCCAAATACCAACACTCACCCAGAACATTTTGATTTTTTATAATATTTTATTACTGCTTTTTCTATGCAAAGTCCTAAAAAATGCTTCCACTGGAAGGTACCACACCTCACCTGAATAATTCTTGCTGATTCACAAACCTGAAAACCTTGCAAGTCATCTTTTTTACTTCTTATAGATGGGGAAAATGCAACTTGTGTATTATGAGGTATCCTGTCAACCTGCATCATCCTGAATACTACTGTAGTGTACATTATTGTACTACCTCATACCATTAGTCACAATGAAACAAATAATAATTTCATCTTCTTTGTTCCAAATGTGCATATATGATTAAAAGACAGAACTTAAAATATATGCTATCATTATATCAACAGAGAAATCTGCTGCTTTTTAACAAACTAAATATTTGCACTTTATAAACATCATAAGCAGTAAACAGGCAACTGTTTACTGGCTGATGTGTTCAAACCTGAGAATTTGCATGGAACAACACTTAAATTGTCCTAAATGTATTATGAACAGAAGTGGGCTTGAAGCTAACAATCCATCACAACGCACATATAAATTATCAGCTTAATTTAAAAGAACTTTATTGTATTGCTATTTTTCAGTTACTATCGATGGTAGAAAGCTAATATTGCCATGAAGTTATTCTGTAAAATCATTAGTTTACCTCAGATAAATTCACCAAAACCAAACTCCATTTCTAATCAAATATGTCAGGCAATCAAGATTTAACTGTGAAATCATTTTTTAAGTTTAATCTGACTGAATTTCATTGATAAAGGCTATTTAGCTAAATCAAATAATGCATGAGTCACGAATTCACCTAACTTGTGTGTTATCTGTAAAAACAACCATATATTTCAAATAATCATTCAGGCTGAATAAGACAGCATTAACAAAACAGGTCATTCTTGTTTAGTATCAAATCTCAGTCCCATTTAAATACAGACTATTCTTTTAGTGTTCTCAGTTTATATAGAATATGTGTTATTACAAAATATTTAGGTACTTTTCAAGCTTTTTGTACCTCCCAAGCATTCTCTTTTGTATAGAAACCACTTTGTAGGAAAGCATCTTCACCTCTCACTGTAAAGAAATTTAGATGACAGCCAGAAATCCTCAGTAAACCTCTGTAGTCATAGTATAAATATGAATCAAACACCTTTTTGGCTTTCTTCATAAAAGTTTTCCAGCAATGTCAGTCAGTGTTTGCTCACACCTTTTTCCCATTAATTTAAGCTTTTGTTGAATCATGTTTATTATAATGCTCTTTATACCCTTTTTAGACATATTCTTCTGTTGTGGTTTGAGGTTTGAGGGGTGGGACAGGTGACAACCAGGACCCTGGAGGGTCCCAGGGGGGTAGCGGTCACTCCGTCCCCCTTCCTCCCCACACTCTTTAAAAGAGGCATGAATTGTGTGCTCCAGTCTCTTTGGGCTTGGGAGAGCACTGCGGGACTGCATCCACGCGGTGCCCAGCAGTCCTGCGCCAGCTGAGATTTGGGGTTTGTACATTTTGTAGTTATTTTTTTTTCCTCACATCTTTGTGTGTGTATATATATATATATATATATATACACACCTCCCTTCTTGCTTTTTGTTTCCTGCTAAATAATATACTTTATTTTTATTAACTTCCAGTTGGTGCAATGTCTCTCTTACTCCTGATTTCCCTTGTTTATCTCTCCATCTGGGGAAAACTAAGGGATAGGGAGGGGGAGCACAAACTCTGCTCCGTGGGGTCCTGCCCTGAGCCCTTTCCCAAGCAGAGAGACAATTTTCACAGCATGGTGTCTACATTGAGTTCCCAACCTGACTCCTCAGTACAATAATAGGTAGCTTTTCTAGACCCTAGGACTTTGCAGTGCAGCAGCTGAGAGCTACGAGTCACCACATCATCTCTGTTGACTACTCAGTATTTTGAACTTCTTTGCCTTTTTGTCCCTCTTTCTAAGATAAAGCAGAGCTACATTCACAGAACTGCAGCTTGAGTGGGGAAAGGAAGTATGATAATCAACATGGGAGGAGAGCAGCATTAGAAGCAGATTAAATGAAAGCTAGAATCAATATAATGGTGAAAGAAAGAATTATTTAAGGTTCATAAGTTTCATACATATTTTCCATGTAGGGTTCTGTAGTTTGAACATATGTGATAAACTGTTTAATAATCAAACCAATGTTTAATTCTTCCATGGAAGAAGTAGGGGAGGTGAACTAGAGGCATATTATGTGTTAAAAAAAGGCTCCCAGTGCAAACGTGAGCTCTATTTCAAATGCAGATTATAGATTGTTCTTGTACAAAGCCTTCTAAAAAAAAAATATTAGATACATATGAAACACCTTGCTTTAGAGATAAAAACTCAACAAATGAATGGACAGGTTAACAGGAAAGTTTCCTAGCAACTGGCTCAAGATAAAGAACTCACTCTCACAGGAAGAGTAAGTGTAATTCACTTCACTTGAAGAGCCATATGTAAAAGTTACTTTACTGCAAAGCAGCACACAACTTAAGATTTATGAAATGGAAAGGAAAAATTCCACATACAACTTCGTCTCTCTGGTGATGTGGGATGACTGAAGAAGTATTAATTCACCAACAGTACGTTCTCTGCAAGCTGGCTTTTTTTACTCTCTTCTTTAAATCCATGGTATTAGGGCAATGGGTGCACAAACCAAACGAAACAAGGTGATTCTCCTTGAGCAAAGTATATATATTACATGCTCCTTGGAGCCTTTTTGAGTTTGGGGAAGTATGTACACACCAAATGCAAATGCTATGTATAGGTAGGACAAATGCTCATGAAAAATTACTTCAAACAATGCCTTACAGGTAAAGCTAATTAGATGTATTGTAGGCACAGCTATGACCTTAAATAACATGCCATACTGGAGAAAAAAAAAACAATAGATTCACACAGTACACAGCACTGGAGATGCCCAGAACCTGATGAATGGGATAGTCATGGGCATAATATGAATTATACAATAATTAGTTGTCCTAATCACTAAAGAATCATTAGTCATGACAGATAGCATTGATAGCTGTATTATTACTTATTACTGTATTTTTGGGGTTAGCTTCAGTAAAAGACAACACATATTCCACAGAGTAGAATTTTATGCTGGACAGTTATAAATACTTTTGATACTTGGCTAAACGTGTAATATATGATATTCAGAACAACAGGGAATACAGATTTTACTAACAAAAAGCCACTCTGAAACATTTCACTTATTTCAAAATACACCCTGTCACAGAAGAGCATAAAATTAGTGGAATAAAAAGCAGAAATTTAAACACCCCTAATTTCAGTTTTAAATAATATTGGAACCACTTGGTTGCTGATACATGAGGCTGTTCTAAGTCATGTTAGTGCAGATGAGAGATCTTTCTACACTACTTCCATGTCACCTAGTTTTGTCTTTCTCAAAGCAGAGGGTCTGTCTCTGCTTTTGCAGAAGCATTACATCTTTTTCCACTGAAAGAAAACTAAAAGCAGAAGACAAAGTTTCTGACCTTACTTTACGTGATGGAATCTCTGCTGCAATCTCCCTTAGCAGTTTTTTTTTAAACTAGATTGTAATCATTCAACTTTTGAGCAGTAGCTGCAATGACATGATGTAGAGATTTTTTTAAGATTTGGAAAGTCAGCATGTCCATTTAAACCCCTCCCCCAGGCCCTGTTGTGGCCTTGAACCTCACATTACAAGATAAATTGATCAATAAAATAATCCATCTTCTAAGACTTGTAAGTCTTTAAAATTCATAAAGACTACTTTATAAATACCACTGAACAGCAAACAATATGGTATTTTTTAGAGGTCCTGATCAAATAGCTCCTATTTATCTAAATGGAAGCTAAAATGTCTCAGTATTTACCCTGATCCAGCATGTAGTGTCTGAGCATATATCCATCTGTATTAAACACAGAGAGTTTGATTTCTTTCCGCTCCCATGGCCTAGGCTGGCTGCACATCCTGTCATGCTGTAATAAATACATTTCATAGGGATCCATTGTACTGCACCGCTCTCCACTTATAGCAATGATTCTTTCAATTGCTGCTTGTCTGCCCAGTAACGCAGGTGTGCAGATGCTATACATAAAATTTTCCTGATAAGAATATTAGGATTCACACAGTCATACACCCTCTGAAAGTTAGAGTGACAGTCACGATTTTTAACAGCTCCTGAGCAATGAAAGCACAGTTGCTATCCATTATGCTTTTCCTCCCAATTTACAACAAAACACACATTAAATGTAAATTACTCTCAAAAGAAGAGAAATGTGGACTGATTCTGGTCTTAACCTTCTAATAGTTAAGGTTTTGTAACAGAATCACTAGTCATCTTGGGCAACCCATGTTTCAATGGCTAGTAAATGCTGCTGTGCTAGATAATTTGAAAAATTTGTATCCTGAAATCGATTCCTGGTAGGAGTGCATGTACTCTTCTTTTGCATTTAGAGCTGCAGAATACTTGGATACTCTTTTTCACAGCTGTGATTTCTGATATGCCAGAGCAAGAATATAGGAATTGCATTACGGCCTGACTGGTCTGTGTGTCTTCCCTCCACAAACATCATTAACAAAGCCACTTCAGAAGGCAAAACACTACCGTTGTATTGACACTCTTTGATGTACAGGGTTATTAAGCTATAGATCATGCCCACTTCCACCTGAGTCTCAGTGGCAACCTTAATGTCCCACCTGGCTTTTCCTTCTTTGTACGTGAATGTGTTTGGTAAAGATTTTGCCTTGATGCTACGCAGAATATTTTAACAAATTCAGTTCCAAAAATGTAAATGAAAAGAATGTTGGCTGAAGAAGGTGTGCCAGTATGTGCTGAAAAGGAAATCTGCCTCAAAAGAAAAAACTCAGTTGTAGGAGATTGGCTCTTGGAACCAGTACTATTTAATCTTCTCTTTAATGACTTTGGCATAAGAGATTAAAGTACGCAAATGACAATTGTATGTTACAAAATTGGACATATTACAGATGATAACAATAACACGTGGGAACAGACAGGAAGTGTAATACTTCAAAGCACAAGGTCATGCACATATTGATAACTGGTGACAAAGTGAGGAGCTCAAAATGTGCAAATGATTGAGAAGGATAAAGATTGGAGTGCAACAACTTGAGCAGAGAAAACGTGTCAAAAAAAAAAGGGGAAAAATGAACTTAGGTGAAGACAGTGACCCATTTCCAGCACAACTAGAAAAGTATCAACATGTACATCCTTAGTAAGTCTTTCTTTTGAATGCATGACACAATTCTGCTAATTCAGGATCAAAATTACTCAAATGCGAACCATTGCATATTGTAACACAAGAAATATGTGCTTAAAGGAAAGACTGTCAGTCTTTGCTTGCTATCAAAGTACATATAATATGAAAAGGGAATAATACTCAATAAATGTTTCTTAAGCTGAAAGACTGAATGGGTGCATATAAACACTTGAATATAATATGATATCATACCATTAATATGTTAGCTATACAGTGATAAGTAATCAATATGTAAAATATAAGATACACTAGAAGATATATGGTAAATGTAATATAACAGATAATATATGTAACATTTTATTACATTTATTACATCATATTATATTGTATAAAATGCACTAGACATAATATAATATATTATACATATGTTTTTTATATATATAGTATCATATAAGTCTAGATAGTAGAGAGTAATGGAATAATATGATACTGGTTTATATAATAGAACAATATCTTATATATTGTTATATTTTTAAAATTATATGTTACTGTTTGTGTAATTATTAAAGCTGTGCATTATATCTGCACAATGACTAAGTATAGTTGTATATTATATATTGCATAATCTTATCCAAAATATTAATTATATGTAATCTATGATATAATGATATGCAAACTTCATTAATGTTGAAAAAACATAGCATGTTAGGTTCAGATATTGTATAAAATAATAATGATAAAGAAAATTTGACATATTTGTTTTCTCTGTCATATTTGCAAGACATTTTCTCTGTCCTCAATTAATATGTTAAAATTATTTCCATTTAACTATTCAGAGAAAAAAATGCTTCAGAAGGAAGAAAAATCGTTGATTTCAACAGTAAAAATCAACTAACATTATCTTTCAAGTCATCTTAATTTCATTACGATAGTGAAACATATTCCAAATGTTGCTGTATTGTAGGGAAGAGGAAACGAAAGAAAGAGCCCTTCATTTCTAAGAGCACTTTTTAATGCCAAGGATTGCATCCAAACTATTTCTGTTCATCTCCTTAATGGATTTCTCTGTGCTAGTTTGGAATAATGTTCTTTGAGCATGCAAATATGCACAGCATGCTTTATGGAAAGTCAAAGTTATTAAAACCCTGAAATCCTCTTCTTTAATCTCTATTAATAATTGTATAAATGTAGTGTTCTGATAATCCTCAAAAGAGAATATTAAGGCATATAAATGTTCTAAGGTGAAAGATGCAATCATGAGTTTCTCACACTGTGCAAAGCACCTTCATGAACTACCTGGGACACAGATTTACTGCACATTAAACTGGCACTTCGTTCCTGTTCCAGCAAGCATCCTCCGCAGATTTAATGATCAGGAACATCCTCCTGATGCACGCCGGGAGATACGGCTGCAGGGTTCAGACCGCAGCAGACACCGTGTCAGATGAGACGGAGCTGCTTGTTAGGGGTGAGTATGCTCATGGTGCCACCTGAAAACACAATCACTAGAAACTATTGTGCCAGGGAATATAAATATTTGGGCTCCAGGGATTTCTGCACCATGCGCTATTCTTCAGATTTATACTGTTGAAAACGTTTGTGATTAATGTACTGTCTTTGAAAGCATTTGCACCATAAACTGGCCTGAAAAGACAGCAATGAGAAACAAAAGATGGTTTGCTAATGGCCATACAGACTTAAGAGAGGTAATAGTACAGAAGATACACCCGATTAGTTAAAACATAGACAATTAGCATTCACAGGTCTGTGTAAGGTAGATATGATGAGATCTGTGCCTTTTTCTGTGATGCTTTCATTTCATCTGGTTTATTCACTTTCGAAGCAGAGGAACCATGCAGCATCTTGTAAAATGATAGATCTGAACAATGAACCAAAAGCCCATTATTATAAAAGAGACTTGGTTTCTTCGACACATGGAACTGTCACCACCAAATTTTGACTACATCTCTAGACCCAGTCCTGTAATCTGTCAGATTGTTTTACTTGCCATTTAATGTTCCTGCTTATGCACAGGAACACGGTCATTGTCCTGCAGGACCTCAGTTCATATCTAGGACACCAATTAGCTTACCATGAAGCAACATGTTAACCGTATGTGTGTGTTCCACTAAGCAGAGTGTTTCTGCATTCTGCACAGCTTCTGTATGTGCATGCACATGCATGTTCAGTGCCTGGTGGGACCTGAGGACCTGCTGCATTAAAACTGGTGAGCCCTGAAATGTTGAGATAGATGGATCCCTGCTAGGTAACACAGCTGGATAGCATTACTGTGGATTATACATTTTTTGAAAGAATAAAGTAAAATTTTTATTAATATTTGAAAAACTCCAGATAGAAAAAAAATCAAAACTATTAAGAGATTATAATCTTTAAAAAAATACTTATTCTACCACATTCCACCCCATTTTTCAATTTGATATATTTATATCCATCTCTTTTAGGACAAATATATGCTTTAAATGGTAAAGAATGTTGTTGGCTGACTCCAGGGCTCTTCACATTTTGATGAAAGTAGCAGTTAAATATTTCCATAAAGTCACTTTGAGGACCATCAGATTTCGATGAGCTATGGCACTATTTGGGTGGTGGTATTCAGTTGCCTCAATACAGATGTGTAATGATATTTTAGCTGCCTTATGAAATTTGATTCATCTTTGTGGGTTATGCAAGACCTTATGTGTTACATTTACCTCTCTCAGACAGGAGCTAGAGGGTCTATGGATAGGCAAGGCAATCTAAACTTTAACGCCATTGAACTCATCTGTGACAAAAATCTCTTACTATTATCTGCAGACTGGCTGAAAAATAAATAAATTTTTAAAGATACCAGTTATATAAATGAGTTTATTGAATTTAATGTAGAAAATAAATGCTTCTCTGGGGAAGAGGTTTGAGATGGAAGATAACAAAAAAGAGACTATGAGAATGTAGGTATGTGGGTGTCTCATTACCACATTAGCCACCTTGCTGATGAAATGAAAAGTATGACTGCTCTATAATGGAATTTAAATTCAAACATACTTTTCTTACAATGTTCTCCTTTTGTTGTTTCTGTGATTGGATAATTATAGGGTACGGTAAGAAATGTTTGCATCGCTTTCATAAAATGCTTTATACTGTGTGACTGCTTTTTTTCTGATATAAAATTCAGTTTTCATGAAATTATAGGATATGATTGCTTTGCTGAAGTTGTTAATTTCCTTAAGATATCTGTAAAGCTTATGCAAATAAGGGCAATAAGATCCTACAGTGCCAGTATAGCTATCACAAAAAAAATGTAGGATGGTTTTGTTTTGTACTGCAGAAAATATTTAAAGCACATTCAGTACAAAGTTGCTAATGATTACACTTTATAGACTTCAGCATTTCAAAAATCCAAAATATTTATGATAATCTAATCTCAATCTCTTTATAATGTTACAGGCATTTCATTTTACTTTCAGTATTTGTAATTCTTTTTTCTTCTCCTATCTCAGTTCATAGAGTGCATTCAGTGGTCTGCAATTTGACACAGTCTGATGAACCCAAATTGCAGCACTTCAAACTTCTTTAAGTTTAGCTTTTGGAGATACTGGGCATTGCTTAGGAAAAGACACCAGCAGCAACAGATTTTTCAACAAATATTTCTGTAAATTCTGAAAAATTTCACCTGACAAAGGTGAAAGTCATCATCTATGAAGAAAACCCATAACCACTACGCAGTAAAGTCTGAAATCCAAACCTACATTTTTCTTTAATTCCAATATATTTTATAGGTAAAATAATTTCATTTTTTGCATATTACAGAACATCTTTGTGTTTTAAATGTTACTGATATAGCAGAACCTTTGTTATCAACTCTTAGAAGTACCAATATAATCTAAGTTCCAGCACATCCTTATTCTGACATTGCCCTTTGCTTCTGTAGAAAATGCCAGTCTTGAATGCTGATAAAGTCATACCAGCATCCAACATCATTTCAATCATTAGTTATATTGTAAGGTTAAAGAGTTTTAATGCAATATTGTAATTTTTTTTTAAAAAAATTGTTCTGCTTACACCATTTATACAGGAAATAAATTGGACATACAAAATAAATTAATTTTCCCTCCTTTAGATATTCATGATGATTATAATTATTAGTCTTACCATACTGACCATAATTTATTTTGAATTATGAATTCAACAGATGCATTATTTTAAAGTGAAAGGACAGTTTTCCAGAACTTTAGTGCAAGTGGCTTGGAAGACAACTAGATCTTGCTGCAGCCTCTTCAGATGAAGGAAAGAGAAACAAATGCTTTGCAGACACCTATTGCTTGTAACTAACATGCTGATCTTGGACAGAGAGATATTCATCACTGCATTAATAAGCAATTACAATGCCTTGGTATCATTTATTACAGAGAAAGCATGGAGTATCCTCAAACCATATTTATCTTTTTTGAAACCACTCTTGCAAAATCCTCTATTAGAAGATCCTTTGAATATATACCAGGGAACTAATGGTGGCACTATTTTTGCCCTTGTTCTCCTTTGCTCAGCTTTATACAGCAAAAGTTAAATTCAAAAAATGTGAACAGTGAAAGACAACCTGAAGAGCAGAGAATGAATAGTGCCAAGGAAATCTCAATTTTTTTGAGCCTAATACTTATAAGAAGGCAATTCCTGGTGCAAGAACAATTCAGAATTTACTACATGCATATGTGTGTGTGGACAACAAAAGAAATTAAGAGGGCAGTAAGTTTCTATTCTGCAACACTCTACAATGGGCTGTAGGGGTTTTTTTCAAACTATTTTCAAACCATTTTCAAATTCACTACCTCACAGTTCCTCATTTTAGGTAAATTGCAGTGAGATACACATCTAATGTCATTTCAGTAATGATTTTTATCTAGTGCATCTCTTTCAAAAACACTTCAAAACTATATTTGAAAAGATATTTGAGATTATGTTTGGACAAAACCAAGATTCAAGTCCCATCAGCACCTATTACTCAAACCAAAACCTAAATACTTTTCTAAGTGCTTTGAAAATGTGATTAAACTATGCATATTAAAGTAAGAACATTTTTTTGGTGGTCCCTTGCAGTTTCTCTGCTCCTTAAATGCTGGTTTTCCAGCCCAAGTTGTTTATTTTACCCTTTCTGTTTGATTTGTCTAATGCTGCCAGTAATGTGTATTCTGTTCTGCTGGCAGCTGGACCTGTCAGGCAGTACATTAGATTTCCAGCTTAAGTGTCTTGCATTTTAGTCTTAGAATGGGTTGTGAATGAGAAATATTTCTATTTCAGTAGTCTCATGCTAGTCAACAATGACCTTCAGAGGTTCACTGTCCTGACAAACATGACATTATCTGTTTGTATTCACGGGGGCTACTACCTTAGAAAAGCATTTCCTCTCTAAAATACGATTCTATAAAGTTGTCTGCAATTCATAATCACAAGTTGTTCTTATTATTATGTACCTATAAAAATAAGTCATGTTCTTTTATTCATCCATCTGAGATGCACCATCTCCTCTGGATAGACACCTTCACTCTGTGGAAGTTCCCAGAGAGAGGCCCATTACTCTCTGCGTATGGAGAAGGGCTCAAAGGCCATGACTGATTTAAGGCAGAAGGGATGATGCCAACCACCTACAATTTAGCTTAGGTGCAATGCTCATCTACAAGGTAGGATATATCTTTTTAGCTGTGTCAGACCCAGCCTCAGAATCATACTTGTGTGTCCTCAAGAGCATGCTGTGTCTGCAAGCAGTAGATCATGTAGAATCAAAATATGTTCAGCCCCTTTTCTGAGGCAGAATATCTAGAAGTACAGAAGTAAGAAGACAAACAAATGAGAGCCTGACTGTGTAGGGCACAATTCAAGGTATCCAATTTAGGGTGTCTCCAGAAACCTAAATATTTGCTTCTTTCATTGAGTTGTGTACTACCCAAAAAAATGAACATAATCTTCAGGGGAACCATTAACAACATCTTAAGTCAATATGCTGAAGTGTGTATTGAGGAAGGGAAAGTCTAAATAATAGGCATGTGCCCTCAGTACAGGATTTACATCCTGTAAATGAGGCAGATATTGGCAAAGCCTTAAATGCTACTGCAAAATTTTCTGGAAGACAGTGATCAGAGCCCATAGCACCAGCAGAAAGCACATAGAGCAGGCTGATACATCTCAAGGGCATCCAGGAGAGAAAACAGCTTTTCACATAGGGTGGTAACTATTCTGGCACCAGGCCTGAACAAATGTGCTACTTCAGAGGAATCTCATGTTAGGAATTATGTATGTCTGGTGGTCAAAAAAAATAGTTTTAGAGGAGTGAATGAAAAGAACAAAAATCACAGCTATGGACTTACACTCCTGACACCCAAGTCATTGCCTGATTTAATTTCATTTATGCCTTTTGTTATTTATTCACCCAAGGAAAATATGTGCATAATAGCTGTTTGCTGTGCAAACAAGGCTGTTTACAGAAGAATATGGATATTTGCTTCACAGTCAACAAATGTTTTCCCCAGGACATGAAGTCATCACACATTTAAGAGGCAGAAGTGATTTATGATTTTTCAGAATGTCAATCCCATTATTGACATCAGTCCAAGAACAGTTTTCCCATGTCTCATGCTTTGTCTGGCTACTAGCCTTTATTTATCCACCCAGATCTTCAACTTTCAGTGAATATTAAGTAGCAGAGAAGCAGAATAGCAGAATGTTTCAGCTTAGCTGGTTTTCCATCTATCATTGGCACACCAGTAGCCGAGTTGTCTCTGTATTGATTTTTCACAAAGAAGTGATTACCAAAGCAGAAGGGCCTAATACATAATAAATATGCATATCATGTTCTGACACTAACGACATGATCATAAACATGGTTGCCAAACACACAAGAACCATCCAGGAGACTTGCATCTCACAGATGTCTCAGGTGATCTTGTAGCCAGCAATGTGTCAGGTTTCCTCAAGGCAATGCCTGCTTGTTAAATTAATTTGTTTTTTAAAGCCTGTCTTCCAAAATTCGCTTATCATATTATTTCCCCATTATGCTCTAGAAATTTGAAACAATCTGTGCATTCATTACGAAGGATATCTTCATGATCCTATGCTTCCACCGTGTTTCACTGCAGAGACATTTAAAGCACCAAATACTTCTGTCATAAAAAAGGTTGACACCATGATGGGGCTAACCTTTATTATCTTACACTGGTACAATTAACTACATTTAAAAAGGTCAACAGTGGTCTTAATTTTGTGTTTATTTAATTCATAAGTACAAAATTGGTTATTCATAGACAAGGAGGTTTTGAAAAACACCAATAAAACCCATAGCTAAGATCAGAAGGCTACTTCTAACATTTATACTTGGCAAAAGTATCCCTTTGCCCTTGAAACATGGTTTTTAATGAACTTGCTTCAGACATCGCTTTGCCATAGGCTGAGATAAGGGAGAGCTTGAGAAAAAAGTCTCCCACCCAAATCAGTTATTGTATATTCCTTGCTCATTCTTCTGCAGGTTTGGAGGGTTGCTTTAGAAAAGCGTCTGTACAGTTCAGCAAAGAAAAATAGTGGGAGTTGGTAATATCACATGGGACTCTAAGATGCATTCACAAAGACCAGTCTGAGGCTCTCCGTGGTCTTTACAGAGTAGAGGCTCCCTTTCACCTGCCTTGGGGTGAGTGATACTCCTGGTGCAGCAGAAGTTTCCCAGAACACCAGGGAGTTTCTTACAAATTAGAGGATCATCACAAAACTGACCACGATACTGTTAACGAATGTGGGTGGGGACAGTGATTCAAACATTTAGGACTGGGCAAGTGGTTTTCCTATATAAGCATCTATATTGTTGGTGATGACAGTGACACCACAAATACCAATGTGGCTTATTTTTCTTGGTTATTGCTTTCTTGCATCACATTTCTTTTTAGAATCTTTAATCTTTAGAATTCTTTTTAGAATGACTGAGTTAGGAATACAAGGTTGTGAGTTAAAGGATTTCTTTACATCTATGAAAGCTTCAGTGCCTAATCAACAATATCAAGTCTCCAGTATTTTAATATTTTTTTAAATACTTGAAAGCTTTTCATCATGACAAATTACTGGGTTCTGTAATTTTAAGTTGACAAATAAGTTCCATCATGTAAGTCCTATTTGTAAATTATTCTTGCAAAGCTGGTTTATGATACATTATACCCAAGAAAGTGGTACTGATTGTAAACTACTCAGATAGATGCTGGATGCTGCCTTACAACAATCTATGGAGCAGCCAGCTCATCTCCAAATTACAAAACTTGCTTTCACAGCGCTCTGCTTGTTCTAGATACAGTGCAGCCTCATCTCTGGTTTTGTAAAGGAACAAAGGATACTAGTCCCAAAATGACTTATTGAATGTTTGACTTTCTGCAATGTAAACAGTGTAAATTGTAACCTGTAGCAAAAGTTGACACTGTAAGGCAACTAAGTCTGGAAAAGCATAGCAAAGACAAAGACCATAAGTTCATTGCAAGGAAGCTACAGTAATGCAGTAGCCAGGCAAGTTTACAATTTTTTTTTTCATTTGAGGTGCTAACTAACAATAGTTAGTTGATCTGTAGCAAAAAGAGGTCAAATGAATATTTCTGCATATTTCTTTGTATTCATCAATGATCATGCGAAAGATTGTCTCAGCACATCTAGTACTTTTAATATTTTATATATTTATATAAATATTTTATGTGTTACATAAATATTCTAAAATACGTTTTAGAAGAAATTCAAAGACACTGCTCAAAATGTGTTTTCTGTTGTTATGGATGTCATTAGACTGTACTTTCCTAGAGGAAAAAAGAACTACTGTCCAGTCTTCTTAATTCTCTGTGTCAATGCTCTGCACTCTTGTAAACGTGTTAGCATATACAAAGATAATTAAAATCCTTTGAAAAATACAAATATCAGTACAACATTCAAGGCAAGAAGATTCCTTAAAAGTAAGATAAAAATCAGCTTTCTTCTACATTGTACAACATGTATCGTAATACTATGCACTGAAAGGTAGCCAAGTGTACTGGGATGCCTACTGTAAGTGAGATGAGCTTTGAGCTTAAACAGCTACCTGGAAGCTGTACAATCTTGAAATGGGATAGAGAGCAATCTTGCAGTGTGAAGGGATGAAAGCCTTCATGACTACAGTCTGTGGTTTGAGTACACATTTTTATGATCTAAAAATAAAAAGGAAGTTAAAGCTATTCATCATGTAGACTGGCAAAACTACCCATCTAAACGAAAAATCCACTCTCGTGATGTATTTTTGGAGAAGTAATGTTTCCTCTGAACTCCACTGACCTGGAGCAAATATAACGCAGGAACTGCTGGTTAGGTTGACCACACTGCTCCTTTCAATTGTGATGTTGCCAATAAAACTTAAAGACAAGCACTTGGGTTTAAAGGTCATCAAACACATTATAAAATAGAACGTAAACAAGGTCAACAGATTCTTGCTGGTCCTTGAAATTACATTTGAGCTGTAGTAAATGCCAGGAAGATGCCCTAGGCACAGACCCCATTAATTGGACTCACACAATGTCTATAATAGTAAACTGCTCCCTGAGGCCAATGGGTACAGTGGAATTCCCATCCACACAGCTACATTCTTGGTTCCCCTACCCTCCCAAAACAGGATAGGCATGACAAACTGCCCATTGGGGTCTGCCCCAGCCTGTAGTAATCTATTCATTGTGCCAAGGCATTGGCTGGGAAAGTCATAATTGCACAGAGCTGAAATTACGATAGGGACTGACTGACAACATAATAGCACATAGGACCAGTGCTAGAGTTTAGATTTGTCCTTTGGCCCTTTTCAGTATACCAGTGCAGCCAAAATGTAATATTGGAAGATTGCATATTACTGTAGATGGAGCATCAACCCTTTAACCTGCAGACTCCAGACCAAAACACTTTCAACAATCAGATTTTGTATCAGGACCTTTGTTATAATATCTTCAATGACATGAAAGGGAACAAGTTTCATATCTTTTAGAAGTTGGGGGTTTTTTAAGTTTAAAAAATATCCTTTGTTCTAAGAAATTTTTTTATAAACATCAGCTTAACTGACATCTATAAATTTCATAAAAAAAGGTGCCTAGAAACAAGTACAAAAATACAAATCAGGCGTGGTGATGTTCATTAAGTCAGTGCCTGAAAGAGACCCCGGCAGTTCTGGGAGTGCTGGTGCCCACACTGTGACTGCAGAGAGTGAAGGAGGCAGCACCGACCAGAATTGAGGCCGTCAGCAAGTGTTGCCCTGCAGTGCTAACGGCAGTCAACAGGATGTGCCAATGAAGGAGGCATGTCTAAAACTCAATCTCTTACTGTATTTGGGACCTGCTAGTTATATCATTCACAGTGCAATCCATAGGCTACTGGTGCTTTTCCTCCTAAAGTGAAATTTCAGTTCATATTCCCTGCACTGTCCATACGTGTTGTGTCAAGTCACAGCTGCCACTGCACAAAGATCTAGCTCAGAGGTTCTGGACTGAAGTCTGGCATTTGAGCTCACAAAACTCAGCAGCTCCCAAGGGTTCCTTGCCCAAGTCCCCTATTTTTAAG
The DNA here is from genome assembly GCF_000691845.1 of Merops nubicus. Classification (NCBI taxonomy): domain Eukaryota; kingdom Metazoa; phylum Chordata; class Aves; order Coraciiformes; family Meropidae; genus Merops; species Merops nubicus. The sequence goes on from NW_008589278.1 coordinate 56,384, forward strand.
TTTGTACGAGTCAGAGAAGTCATCAGGGCAGAGGAACTCGACATACACACCACCAAAGGCCTTCTCAGGCAGGACACAAGGGATTTCTCCTGACCCTCCTGCTTGGAACGAGTAGACTCTTCAGGCTGGAGCATCAATGTCTTCTCTTTCTTGCCTTCTAATCCTGAGTCTAACCTCCCTGTCTATCTTGCCACTGGATGGAGTATAACTTCTCCATCAACACAGGGTGCTTATGTAGCTTCCTCACAGAAGCCACTTGGGTATATCACGTGGAGGGAAGGGGGTTCCAAATATATCACTAAAACAATAGTACCTATTGCATTTACTATACATTGAACTTTCTCCTCATCCTCTTTTTCCCCACCATGTGCAAATAGACCACCTGCAGTAGGTGAGCACAGCAAAAGGGATTTATGCTACAACAGTCAAGCTCCTGTTTTATCAAGCAACTTAATTCTATAGTTACTGTCTCTTTCTTTTCCTCTTTTTTTTGACCTCTCATCTTCTTGATGACAAACCATTACACCTTGTCATTCAGAAACCAAAATCTTCAGGTCAGGAAATCTGTGTTAGTGAACTGCTACATATCAGGCTTCTTAGTTGTTTGGTAAAAGTAAGAATTTTGCTGTTCAAGCAGCTGTAGAGTAAATCAGTGCACATTCTGGGATTCACAGGAAAGGGCACTGCCTCACTGAATTACTACAGCTAGATTTGGTAATAGTCTTTCAAGAATGCTCACATTAACATTGTACCATGGCAAGTGATCTAAAGGATCTCTCAAGATAACCATTCCAACAATAAAAAGACACATAAAACAAGTTTGCCAAAATACAGTCACACATGTCCTGAAATGAAGTGTGAATCTATGGCATTGCTCTGAAAGAAGATAACTGACTAATATCCTTGATGCTGGGTTTCCAGTGCTCTTAGAGCTGCATAAGAGACTATCACAGCCCCAAATGTCTTCCCTGTGAAGGTCGACTGCAATGTAGTGCATTTATGGCCAGTCATTTTCTGTGTAGTTTCCAGAGAAGCATTTGAGCAGATTGTGCATTTTTTCCTCAATTGGCTATTCTCAGCTAAAAAATTGTTTTAGAGATCCTGAACAATAACACAGCCCCTGGGTGAAAAGCTTCTCTGCTGGCTGACACCATAAATGATTACATCCAAGCATAAAATTTAATGAGATTTCTACAAAAATGAGTGACATCTGCATAGCACTCAGGTCCTGGCTAACTGTCATACATTTGTCATCACTGAGGCTTTTGTCCTTTATTAATCCTCTTTCAAGAATGCCTGCTGTTGGAAATGGAAATGCTTTTTAGCAGTCACCCTGCAGACTGTGTAAGAGCACACATCTCAGAAAGCATAATGACACATTGTCATGCCTAGGAATGCACTTAAAAGGTTTAAAAAACATGAGAGAATTCGAACAACAAAATATATTGAGAATTTAGCAGGAGATGTCTGCATAAATATATTTTACATCTTTTAATATAAGCAAGATACTTGTTCTTTTGCCTATAATAGGGTAGCTAGAAACTCTTTAACAATATTTGGTGTGCATGGGAGAAATATTTTTGTATAGGAGAAGTACTAATATATTTCCCTTTAATTTTGTTTGTGCTTGGGACCAGGATATAATTCTGGGCTTAGGGCTCCAACCCAGTAAAAGCATATGATCCCAGCTTTCCTTTAAACTTCCCCTCATGGCTACAAATAAAAACCTCACTAGTATTTTCTTAAATCAACAGATAGCCTGAAAGAATAGATGATGGAGATTGAAGATCACCCTATTGTATTAAATTAGCCCCAGGACTTACTGTTCTGAGATGAAGCCCTGACCTAGTGCTTCCCGTCAAAGCACAGCAGACCCTTGGCAGGAAGGTGGGAGAGCAGAATACACATCCTTCTGCCATGCTTTCTCCCAGGAAGAAAAGCAAGACCTTTGAACAGCAAATAAAGACAGGATTCCAGAAGGCCAGGAGTCACAGGGTGTCCAAGGGGTGGCACTATCTTATCCCAGCACAGTTTCTAACCTGGTGAAAGGCACTGACAGCAATGAAGTCAAGCCTGCTGAGCAGGAAGAGCAAGGAAAAAAGAAAGACTCCCAGCACCAAAGCTGCTCATCATCCATGAAAGTGGAAAATTTTGTTCTTCCTATAGCCCAGAACTGTACTCCGAGCTCCTATGAAGAGGACTGCAGTGTGTTGTGGAGACAATCTTCTTTCATCAAACATCCTTAATAGTAAATTTTACTCAATTCCTTCCATTCTTGGAATGGAAAGAATTGAATCCCTTGAATTTCAAACATTCATTTGTCTTTTTTTGTGGCTATTATTCCTAAATACTAACATTTTATTGTCAATCAGTTGCTTGTAGATCATTGCCAAGCAAACAGAGGCAAGTGAATAGCACAAATTGCTTTCTCATTTAAAGCATTCAGTGTTCCTTTCACTCTGAAGCTATTGAGCTCCACTGTTACAAAACTCTGATTGTACTGTTGTCATAGCTCATGTAAACATGCTTTTCATGAAGCTACATCAAAGGAAATATAAAGCTGTTTGCACCTGGAAATGACAAAAAAAAAAAAAACCACAACAACTAAAAATATTTCTGTTAATGAGGTTTTTTAGCCTTTGATATTCAGATAAATTTCTAGTCATGGACTAAGGAATCTAGCCAGCAAAATATTTCAGTGCATGAAATTGCACTAAAATATAATAATGCTGAGCTCAGTAGTGCAGAAGTCCTGGCTACAACTGCCACTCCAAATGGAGGCACCAGACTCAAGAGTTTGTCACTCTGATCTGCAGGTGCTGAGCTCTGATAGTTCAGCAAGTGGGACCACACGAGCCATCACAGCTCATGGGAATGGACGTATCTGAGGAACTTTGTTCACTGTGGCTCATATTGCATGGAAATAGCTCCCAGCAATTGCGTTCTATTAATGAAGATTTTTCCATCATCACCATCCTGCGGTTTTGCTTTGGGAGAAGGTGTTCAGTAGTGCTTTTCTGATTTCAAAGTCCTCCATCTGTGTAGGAGCAGAAGCAAAATTTCAGCCTTCAACAACCTGAGGATGGGAAAGAATCAGAAGGGTCTTGGATGCCAAGCAAATTCTGACTTGTCATAAACATTAATAACATTAATATTTTCCAGAAGCATTCAGTCCTGTCCTTCAGGACTTACATAAGCTTTAAGTATAAGAAACCACAAGAGAGATGGCTGTTGTCTCTATGACAGAGATACACATTTTCTCCTAACCATCTGTTTGCAACAACTGTGGAAGAGGATCCTGAATCAGAAGAACCTTTTCTCTGATTTAGTTTAGCAATTGCGAATGGACAATGTTTTTAAACACCAATAATATCAATATCAGGAAGAATTCAAGAAGAAAATTGGAAGTAGGAGTGGGACATCATAGCAATATTTTTATTTTGAAGTCACATTTGCTATCAGGTATCTCACTGGATCACTTACACAGCCTATACAAATAGTGATTAGCATATTCTTATTTGGTGCAGCTGAGTGGAATAAATAATCCCTTAATTTCTCAAGTGAGAAGTTGTTGGTTTTGAAGGGGGTGTCTGTGTTTGTTTTTAATGAAACCATTCCCGTTATCAGCATTCACAATATTTGAATTATGGGTTTTGTTTTTGGTTTTGTTTTTGGTTTTGGTTTTTAATAGCTTTCAATTAAACAGTTAATGGACTTCCAGCAGGACAGTAATCCAAGCAATTTCCCTGAGAGTGAATTTTAGAAAAAGGATGAATGCTGTTTTCTTGATTCAGTTATTAGTAATATTGTTCTTCAAGAAGCACATCTACCCGTACTTCATTTTGATCACTATTTGTCTTTTGTGCTGCTGAGTCTCACAGAAAGAGAAGATGCAATTGTGACTGTTCAGTCTAGCCTGGATACTTAAAAAGTTACGCTTCTTTTCCTTTTATTTTAGGTTCAGAACAATTGAGGAATTTTTCAAAATTTGTTTCTAGTTCTGGTTTGTCTGCTGTCACTCTGACAATTGATACTGACACAACATTTAAAGAGCAGAAACAACTGCAATTTATTGGCAGAAATCATGTAAATTAGGTATCTCCATGATGCAGTAGTGTGCATTTTAACCCATGTATTTCATGGATATTGAAGTCTGTCGGGTCCCTACATTATTTGTGCTCATTTGTGATGATGGTGTGATCTGTTTGATTATTCCACTCTATTTCTAGGTCCTCCTGGTCCCCCAGGGGTTGTAATAGTGGAGGAAATTACAGACACTACAGCAACACTCTCCTGGAGTCCTGGGGCAGACAACCACAGCCCTATCTCCCTCTACAACCTGCAAGCACGCAGTCCATTTTCTCTTGGCTGGCAGACTGTAAAAACAGGTGAGAAAAACTTTCAAACAGGACAACTAGACTTTTCAAAACCCTTGCTCATCACAATAATAACCATCAGCAACTGCAGGAGCACATACTCTTAGAAGAACAATGATAAGTTAAAAGCACTGGGGTTTTTTTCCTCGATTTCACTCCTTTCAAGCTACTTAGCAACAGCTCTGAAAGGACAACACAAAGACACCTGCCATGAAACATCTGTGAATAAGCAAAAAGCTCTCCCCTGTAGTCTTCAATCTGTGTCTTTTCAGGAATACCATAGAGACAAAAATGGAGTTGTAATTTCTGACATATTAGGTACTTGATGTCTATTTCAAGGTGAATATCAGGAAAAATTTTTTTACTGTGAGGGTGACGGAGCACTGGAACAGGCTGCCCAGAGAGGTTGTGGAGTCTCCTTCACTGGAGACATTCAAAACCCGCCTGGACGCCTTCCTGTGTGATGTACTCTAGGTGGTCCTGCTCTGGCAGGGGGGTTGGACTAGATGATCTTTTGAGCTCACTTCCGACCCCTATGATTCTATGATTCTATGATCATTTCTAATGGCCATATTGTATCCCAAACTCTACTTGCCATTGAAACACAGCATGTGAGCTTCAGATTTCTAAGTGGCCTGCACATTTCTTTACTGTCTGCAGTTCCAGATGTGATAAGTGGTGACATGGAGTCTGCTATGGCAGTCGAACTGAATCCTTGGGTGGAATATGAGTTCAGAGTTGTAGCAACCAACAAAATTGGGACCGGAGATCCAAGCACATCATCACGAGTGATCAGAACCAACGAGGCAGGTAAGAAGAGGATAAACAGTTTAATTTTCCAAACAAGAACTCTTTTGATACAATAATAGACCTATGCTCTTCTCCCTGGTACAGTTCTGTGTATTCAGTCATCACTATTACAGGGTGATATTCTTTGTAATGGGGAGCCAGTTTGTATTAATCACAGAAATATTGTTTAATTTACAGAAATTTCCAATAAACCCATTCTATGCTGTCTTACTCCAGGCTGCTGTACTCTTCATCTTACATTTAAGCCATTGCTGCCAGCCCTCTGGCAGGTTTTCACTGCTCTTCAGTTGTAGGCTGCTTCTCAGTCTCTTCAAACAAGTGCTCCCAAGGAGCTTCTCTCTCTGTATTCTTCTTAACTTCTTTCCTTGAAGGTGCATGGAACTTTTTTCTGCGAGATAGCTAAGCCGTGGGAAGCTCCTTAATTTGAAATACCTTGTGTTCTAAGTGTTTCTTTGTCATGCACACTCTACCATGAACTGTGTTGCATTTAAAGAAATTTCATTATAGTTCTGACTGGGATGATACTGTGGGAGATCAGGAAAAATGTTTTATATCCTATTTGGGTCTCCTGAAAACTGCAGTGGTCTCAGAAAATTTGAAATCATTGATAGTAACTTGAGTAGAACGAAGGGACATAAAGAAGGATTTGGAATCTGAGAAAAATCCCTAGAGAGCCAAAAAGACATGCTTTAAGAGGCAGAAAGAGAGAGGGGGTTTGAATAAAACTTTAAAAGAGAACTGCATCTCAGAACACTTTCAGATTATTCTTCATTCTTCTTTGTTCTTTAGGAGGCCTAGAGAGTTTTGATTTTGTTTTGATGTTCCTTTGGCTGAAAAATGTTTAAGTAGTTTACTGATCATAGAGAATACAGGAATGACAAATGCAAACATTCCCCTTGAATCTGAAAGTACAAATGATTTTGTAGCTAGAAACATTCTGGATGATCACAGCAGATGTGTTGAATTCTATCTTCTCATTAAGGGTTATTATAAGAATTACAAGTGGCAATATCAAAATGTGTCCACCTTTCTTATTCTAAAATAAAATTCTTGTCTTTTAAGAAGTTAATCTTCTGCCTCAGCTCCATAGTTCACTGATCTGTATGTATGCCACGCATAAACTTTCATGGCAGAATGTTCAGGCTGATTTTCTTAGACAGAATCACAGAATCAATGTAATAATTGGGGCTGCAGGGGATCTTGGAAGGTACCTAGTCCAGTCTCCTGCTCAGAGCTCAGTAAACTGACTTTGGAGCAGGTTGCTTAGGGTCCAGCTGAGTCTTTTAAACCTCTAAAGAGGGATGTTGCACATCATCTCTGGGAAACCTATGCCAGCAGTTAACTAATCTCGTTGTGATTTTCCTTTCAATATATCCAGTCAGAACTATCCCTATTTCAGCTTATGACCACTGTCTCTTGCCTTCACACCCTGAACCATCATGAAGACCCATGTCTGTCTCCTCAGTGGCACTGAGGCTGCTGTTAGGCCCCCCAAAGCCATCTCTGCTCCAGGCTGAACAAGCCCTGCTCCCTCAGCCTCTCCTCCCAAGGCAAGTGCTCCAGCCCCACCATCCCAGCATCCTCCCTTGAACTTGCTCTAGTTGATCACTGTCTTTCTTATTGCAGCACCCAGAATTGGATGCACTATTTCAGATCAACTCTAATAAACTTTTCTTCAGTTGTAATAAGAAATATTTTTTTTCTGCTTTAAATAACTGTGTAGTTGCTAGATACTAATTTTCACTGTGCAATCACAGAACTGCACTGAAGTGATTTGATGCCCATTCATGTATGAAGAGGGATTCTTCCTTTCCAACTCTTCCCCTCACCTTCTGCAAGCTCCCCACAGCGTGAAACTTGATAACTTTATAGCAGAAGCTTCAGATGTTATATGCTTTGTTCCATTAAGAAAAGGAGGAAATGAAAATGAAATAAAACCCACGAACTACTTTCCTCTTAAATTATTTTTAAAACCTCCTTATTTCACCACCATTATTCTTTCCTTGATTTTTGCACCATATTTCAGTGGTAATTAAAATTCTGCTGTACCCAAATCTTTGAATGACTTCTTTATTCAGTCAGGTGGTACTTATCAGAGAGGACACAAACATTCTGGAAAAAGTTTACCCTGCAATAGTTTACAACCCTAGGATTATGTTCTTTCAGATTTACTAATACATTTCCTGTTTTTGAAATGGTGTTTCAGGATTTTAATTTACCAGATGTATTTAAGCTGTGAGCAAATATTCTTTTCTCACAAACTGAAGCTTGTAAATGTTATATTTCATCTAGCTGTCATGGTTTTTAGGCTCCTCCTTCTTTCTCAGTGTCTCCCAAACAAAGGCTGTATTTGCTAAAACATATTCCTACAACACCAGTGAAAGTTTTCACTGCACATACATTTTCAGTATTCCTTTGGATACTCAGTACAACTTTACCTCTGTAAAAATGATTTAGTCATAATAGTGATCAGTAAAAAAGAATTGTGGGATAGAAAAAGCATGCAGTGTGCCGTGTGTTTTCACCTGGTGATTAGTATTAATTTCTGGCTACTATTCCACTATTTCTGCCATCAGAAGGAACAGTCTTTATCTCAAAAAGGAATGATCTGTACTTAGGAGGAGTACGTGGGGCTCCTCCTGATAAACAGCACTGCAGCTGATGATAATGCAAGAATAACAGATCAGTAACATATCAGTTCAAAAAGGATAAAAGGCCACACTAGGCATTTATTTGCACTTCCAGCTTTCCAGTTAGTAATACCTTTTTGCTACCAGAGTTACCGCTGCACAAATGTATGTTAAAAGACAGTGTTTTATAGCCTGACATTGAAATACAGACAGGTGACAGTAAAACAATTTAACAGCCTTCAGAGAAATTAAATCTGAATTTATTTGATGTGTTTGCTTACACAGCGTGCTACAGCAGAAGTCTGTTGCCATTGCCTCAATTTTAAAAGACCTTTTTTTAAGGAAGATTTTTATTTCTGTTTCACTTGTGAATGGCTTTGGGGTTGTGTTTTTTTTTTTTTTTCCAATTAAAAAGATAGACAGAGGTTCATATTTTTATTCCACAGATGGAGCAAGAACACAGGAGTTGCAATAAGATACAACTTCCCAATTTGTCAGAACCTGCAAAGAGTTGTAAAGTCAGAACAATAACACAATAGACTCTGCTTTAAACAATGAATCAATCAAACAACAACCAAAAAAAACCTGTTACGTGTATAATTCTTCACAAAACAGCGTGCTGCTTATAATTTTTATGGCACTTTTGAAGTGCCAGAGACTTCATGATCTGTTTCATTCAGGCAGCCACTTTTTTCCTGTTTTCCAGGTATTCCTGAAGTCCGGAGCCTGTTTAGCTCTGTCCTCTGAGACAGCTTTCAGTGAAATATCACCCTTGGTACAGTCTTCACATGTCAAAGTCAAAGAGAGAGGAACAATTAACAGTTTTCATTGAGTTTTATATGTGATTTTCCAAATTAGCACAGTAATATCTATCTTAGTGTACCCAGTGATACATTATTTTTCAGAACCACTCTATCACTAATTTTTTTATCTGAAAGCTTCAGGGGAAAAATCTCTGTTAACAAGGACTCCAGTTCTATTATCATAAATCTCAATTTTTAAAAGGCATGCATGCAAAAGGACATTATATTTCAGAGAGAACATGACATCAACTTCTCTACTCCCAGGCAGGGTAGCTGGGCTATTTGTGGTGATGTCCTATGTGGCTTACAAATGAAAACTGGCAGGCTACCCTTGCACTGAGTAAAACTTCAGGATGGACCACTTGGTGGATAAGGAACTGGCTGGATGCTTGCACTCAAAGAGTTACAGACAACAGCTTGTTGTCCATGTGGAGACCAGTGACGTGTGTTGTCAGGGATTGGTGCTGGGACTAGTGCTGTTTAACATCTTTGTTGGTGACATGGACAGTGGAATTGAGTGCACCCTCAGCAAGTGTGCAGGCAACACCAAGCTGGGTGGTGTGCTTGGCATGCTGGAGGGAAGGGATGCCATTCAGAGGCATTGACAGGCTTGAGAGGTGGGCCCATGCAAACATCATGAAGTTCAACAGGGCAAAGTCCAAGGTCCTGCACCTGGGTAGAAGCAATCCCAAGAACGAATACAGGCTGGGCAGACATTGAGAGCAGTCCTGAGGAGAAGGACTTGGGCATGCTGCTTGATGAAAAGCTTAATATGAGCCAACAAAGCCCAAATGCATCTCAGAAAACCAACCGTATCCTTGGGTGCATGAAAAGAAGCATGGTCAGCAGCTCAGGGGAGGTGATTCTTCCCCTCTACTTCACTCTTGTGAGACTCCACCTGGAGTGCTGTGCCCAGCTCTGGAGCCCCCAACACAGAATGGACATTGACCTGTTGAAGCAGGTCCAGAGGAGGGCCACAAAGATGATCGGAGGGCTGAAAAATAGATCCTACAAGAACAGGCTCAAAGAGTTTGGGTTGTTCAGCCTGGAGAAGAAGAGGCTCCAGGGAGACCTCCCTGTAGCCCCCCTATCTGAGGAGGGCCTACGAGAAAGCTGTGGGGGGACTTTTACAAGGGCTTATAAAGATAAGATGAGAGCTAAAGTGTTCAAACTGGAAAAGGGTAGATTTATATGAGAAATTAGGAAGAAGGTCTTTACTATGACAATGGTGACACACTGGAACATGATGCCCAGGGAAATTGTGAATGCTCCATTACTGGATGAGCTCAATACCAGGTTGGATTGAGCTTTGACCAACCTGGTCGAGTGGGAGGTGTCCCTGCCCATGGCAGGGGGGCTGGAACTACATGATCTTTAAGGTCCCTTCCAAGCCAAACTATCTTTCTATGATGCTATGGATATCAGTGTCCTAGAAGAGAAGGTGACTATGCCTCATGGTCAGATATGAGTCATAGAGGCATCAAATGTGTGATTCTGCTTCCATTGTTTTATACTTAAACAGCATCTGTAATTTAATGGCATAAGCTAATTTGACTGGAGGCTAAAGTCTTTCTCTCTCCCCAACTCACTTCTTTTATCATTTCTTTCCCAAGACAGTAACAACATTTTATATTAGTCCATTATCTAAAAATAGCCATAGAAACAATACTTGGGATGGTGTAAGGAAATCAACAGAGTAGTAAACAGGTTTCCACTTGCTTTAGTTTTCTAATTAAACCCTAATCTTGTTACTTAGTTCATATTTAGTTAACATGATTGCTTTTCATAGCTACTTTCATTGGAATGGATAATACTGCAATTTTCTGGCACATCTAACTTATAGCCAGCTGCTGCATTTCTGTCACTTCTAGCCTTGATACATATTTTACAGGTCCACAAGGTGAAAAGAGCCAATAACATGAATTTAAACATGTCTGGCATTCCACTAAGACAGTCAGGCACTTGAAGCCTGGGGGCAAAGCATCAATTACATTATCTATTCATGTGGAAACGTGGAGAGAGAGAAATTGAGTAGAATCAAAGTTTAACCTGCTAATCATGCATGCAAACTTGATTTTATGAGGTAACAATATAATGCACTCTATTAGCAGCAGATTGTACACAGGCTTTGTTTTTAATAAGTCCTTATTTTCCATTAAGTTACCCTTATTCTCAGCTAGAATTTCTTTGTAGTTTAAAAAGAAATGCCTCTGTCCCAGGAAAAAAAGTTACCTGTTTTAGACTGGCTTTGTTTCGGGGTTTTGTTGTTGTTGTTGTTGAGTTGTTTTGTTTGTGATCTGTATAAAAGAAATTTCTGCTTTTGCCATTATCATGACTATTTTTTCTCTAGAAAAAAAAAATTAATAACCTGCTGTATCTATGACTTTTTGAGGTGATTATATGGGCTACTAAAGGATTTGTAGAAAAGGTGTTTTTCCATAGGGAAAACCAAAAGCAGACAAGAAAGGAGACAGTAATCCTTGACAGCATGGGTATATTTAGAACCAATAGGCTACTAACAAATAATATTCCAGTCTCAAACTAATATGCAGTATATATTGGCAAAGAAACCAAATTTATGTGCAACTAAAAGACATAACAACAAAGTTAAGGAATTACTTCTCTTGCATATATGCCACAGCTGATGAGATTTCAGTCCTATATGTGGTGATTTGGTGGTCATCCAGACTGAGACCTGCAGTCACACCTGGCAGTATTATAGAATATTAGATTTATTAGTGAATAGAACTCAATTCTGTCTCCTGCTAAATCGCAAACATTAAAAATACAGAGGAAATGACAAGAAGAGAAATGCATATCCTGAGACCAATTGGGGCATCCTAGTTTTCCAGTAGTTGAATACAATGTATTATCTGCTTCTGAGATGCTGGCATATCATACTTCATTCCTGAACAGATGAGATGTGAAACGGCTTCCTGGCAGGGTGAGAACTTGAGATCTGGCCTTTCACACAGTGAAAGGGCTTTCACTTAATATTCCTCTGTTTCCCAGATGTGTACTGCAGCAGAAGTGGGGGAGAGAGAGAGAGTGGAAAACAACTGAGAAGTGAAAAAACTTCTGAATGTGTTGTTGCTTTGGTCCTCACATTAGGAAGTTCTGCCAAGCTGGTCACAACCTTTCTTCCCCTACCCATACCTTTTCCACAGCTAAGAAGAGTTGGTTTTCAAATTACATCTGTATCTTATAAAAAGCTCTAAAAGAAATAAATAACTGCAATGGTACCTTAAGCAAACATTTCCTAAAGGGCTAAAGAAGAGTTTAAAATTCATCTTCCCAAAAACTGTAGCAATTTTGTTTCATTTTGCTTTATTTAACAAGTATTTCAGAATTTATACAAAAATTATCCATGTGGAGAGTATCATAAGGAATAGAAGATTGAAGCAGAGTACAAACGACGTGGTTAACGCATTGAATTGGGATTTCCTTAAATTTGGACTAAATTGTTTATCACAAGACTCTGTAAATTTGGGCAGCTCATGTTAGCATTTCTTACTCTAAAACCAGGATGTTAGGAAGGTTTTTGCTTCTCTTTGTCTTCTCTCTATCCTACCTGTTCAGATTGCAAAACTGAAGGACAGGATAAATCTAGCAATATTTTCTACAGCAATGCTATCATCCAGTATAATCTTGGCTGCTAACTACTTTTGTGCTGCACAAAAATTAAGACATACTACAAAATTAAGAATCTGTCATTTCTCTTTGTAACGAACAAAACACACAGAATTGAAAAAAGCCACTCGACATTTCCTTGGGAAAAAAAAAGACAAAACAGAAACACTTTAAAATGATTAATTAAACATTCAGTACCATTTTTTAAATTTCCTTACAATGTTGGAATGTTAAAAAGAGGATGAATTTTCAAGTGCTTTCAATTTTTCCAGGTTCTCTGTGATATTTTATTTTCCTTTTAGAAGGAAAGGAAACTAGAGATAGAGTAGTTTAAAAGACTTTTTCAGTTTACTCACTCCAAAGTAAAAATGGTGAGAATAAAAGTGATTTTAAACAAAATGTAAATTGCTTTTATTTTCTTTAGTAAGTTAGAGGTAAAGTAATAAATTTTGATAAAAATTTTAAATCTCTGTCAATTCAAACCAAAATATTTTCCTTTGTGTTTCCTGTTTTAATTTTCTTATTTGTAAATAAAAATTAGATAAAATTCAAATTATACTCCTTCTTAAAACACAAATGGCTATGTTTCATTTGTTATAATGTCAAAATGAAATATTTAATAATTTTCAGTGTTTTGCCCAAAAGTGAGTACCCAAAATCTGGGAAAGGAAAGGAAAGGAAAGGAAAGGAAAGGAAAGGAAAGGAAAGGAAAGGAAAGGAAAGGAAAGGAAAGGAAAGGAAAGGAAAGGAAAGGAAAGGAAAGGAAAGGAAAGGAAAGGAAAGGAAAGGAAAGGAAAGGAAAGGAAAGGAAAGGAAAGGAAAGGAAAGGAAAGGAAAGGAAAGGAAAGGAAAGGAAAGGAAAGGAAAGGAAAGGAAAGGAAAGGAAAGGAAAGGAAAGGAAAGGAAAGGAAAGGAAAGGAAAGGAAAGGAAAGGAAAGGAAAGGAAAGGAAAGGAAAGGAAAGGAAAGGAAAGGAAAGGAAAGGAAAGGAAAGGAAAGGAAAGGAAAGGAAAGGAAAGGAAAGGAAAGGAAAGGAAAGGAAAGGAAAGGAAAGGAAAGGAAAGGAAAGGAAAGGAAAGGAAAGGAAAGGAAAGGAAAGGAAAGGAAAGGAAAGGAAAGGAAAGGAAAGGAAAGGAAAGGAAAGGAAAGGAAAGGAAAGGAAAGGAAAGGAAAGGAAAGGAAAGGAAAGGAAAGGAAAGGAAAGGAAAGGAAAGGAAAGGAAAGGAAAGGAAAGGAAAGGAAAGGAAAGGAAAGGAAAGGAAAGGAAAGGAAAGGAAAGGAAAGGAAAGGAAAGGAAAGGAAATCCATCAGCCATGCAGTGTGAAGAGTGAGGAATTTTTAAAACTGAATCAGAAATCTGATTTAAGTACCTTAAAGCACAGAGCAGCTTTCAAAAGGCTGGACACTGTGGAGCTCTGGAAGGAAAGCTAATATATACTCCAAAATATTCCTGATTTCATAGTTATGATATTACCTACCTCTTTAAAAAGCTTCACCAAACTCTACATATAAATACAGATTCAAAATAGATAGGTGGCATTGTCAGCACTCTTCAGCACTTTACTGCTCCCATACACAAAGCCCTCAACAGCATCAGTTCTGTGTATGCATTTTTTTCCTAAACAAAGCCCGCTGCTTTTCATGCATATTTAGCTTGTTTAGCTATATTTGCATAAGATACAACCTATTAAAAAATTGGCAGGGCTTCATATATAACTTTACCTTTCCATATCACCTTTTCTTCATTTATATTTTAAGCATGTTATCAAATGTTTCATAGGACGGCTGAGGGTTATATTCTTTCTGCTTACTCTTAGAGCACGTTCTTGATTTAGGGGAAATTAATTTTAATAGTGTTTATTTTCACTTTCATCTTTGGTGTATCACCATGCTTCCATGCAAATGGAAACATTAAGAAACAAATCCTGCTGTTTCTGTTCAAACCAGACTCCTGGCAAAGTCATTTAAAGACATTTGTTTGTTTGCCTTAAATGGAATTTTCAACATAAATCTGTGTCATCCATTACTTACTGTGAACTACGTCTAGTCACCATGCCTTTAAGAACACAATTTTAGTACTATATGTTGTTCACATTATGGAATGACAGAGAGACCTGGCTTTTAACTCCCAACCTTACCAGTAGCTGTGAAAAAAAGAAAAAAAAAAAAAAAAAAAAAAAAAGAAGAGGTAACCACAGGTTGCCATGTAAGAATAAAACAGGAGAAAAGCGAGAACAGATACCTGGCAACGGGGCTAATAAGAACTTTGATCACAATTACAGATATACAATCAAGCCAAGCATAGTCACATTTTATGATCCTAAGGACCAGTTTTAGGCAAAGCAGCAATTCATTTTCCAGCTGGTGACATTCTCTCATCTTGCTAAATGAGGTACATTAATACAGCAAAGAGCTCTTAGCCACTAGTCAGAATGTATTTATTCAGAAGAAACAATACTGAATTTCTCAGCTTTGATAAGCACTAAGGAAAAAAGGTCCTAATGTCCTGTCCTCCATGCACATCGATCCTGTGTCCAAGAGCCAAGCATAGTCATTATACTTGCATATTTGGTGCATCTCTGTGAGTATCACTGTCAAGAATTAACAGCTTAAAGCTTGGGAAGTCACTAATTGAATGGCAATAAACTTAGGCTATGAGTGAGTCATTTCAGATATAACATCGACACAAAGGTGATGCTGCTGGAATGATTGATAATATATAACCTCAATGCCTGGAAAAAAAAAAAAAATGTTTCTTTTAATAGTTTTCTTCTCTTAACAGCCACTCATTTCAAAATGTCCCCCACTAACTGTGTATAATCTATCTACTTTGGTGAAGTGCAAAGGAAATTGATTCGTTTGACACATTTATTCTTTTAATGTTTATTCGTTTGAGAGAGTTTCACTGTGTGAATGTACATTCTAGTTTGGTACAAAAGAAATTCTTTGTTTTGACTCTTTTATTCTTCTAATATTTATTCATTTAAATAGGGCTTCAGTCTGCAAAGCTTTTAACAAGAAAATTCTAGAAAGAGGACACTGCAGGTTAAATATGCCCATTGCATTAGATATTTGAAAGAAGTCCAACACACTCTTGTTAGTAACGTGGCACTTATAAAAACTTCATTTATAACTTAACCAAAAAAAAACATTCTGGAAAAGTGATAGAAAAATGGATGCTAAAGAAGGTTTAAACAAGCTCCATTAGACATGGCATCATAATTTTTGCATGTTAATTAACTGGCAGATATTTCTTCATCTGCATCTTTTCACTGTAGAGCATTCCTCCCAGTGTTGTACACTAATTGCTTTTATTCTTTTTTTTTTTTTTTTTTAATCCAGAGAGCAATTCTGTTTCTAAAAGGAAAATTTTATTAACTTGTTGCCATGTAAAGAGCAGATTTTAGTTTAAACTACTTCATGTCTCTATTCATTAGAATCTAAACAGTGCTCCCCATTGTTCAGTTATCTTTGGATGGGATGAACTACCCCAAAGCTGTGCATTCATTGGAGAAGGAGGCTGGGCTACAAGTTCAGCCTGGGTACCTGCTTTTCTACTAGCTGAAGTTAAGTTGCAAAGCAATTTGATCATCTGAATATACAGAAGTCAAGACCTTTCAGCAGAAAGTAACTATGAAAGATAGCATTTTGCACATGTGTTAGAGGAAGAGGGGGAAGGAAGAATGGAAGGACAGAAAGGAGAGAGGGATGGAGGGAGGGAGGAAGGGAGGAAGAGAGGGAAGAAAAAGTTGAAGCCACCATATTGGCCAAATGAACCCAGCTTTTTTGGAGAGATAGTTCACACATTACAAATCTCCCCTATTAGTCTGGTAAGATCCAGAGATAAAAAGGACTCTTACCTCTTTTCCAACAGTGTAAATGAGAAGAAATTCATAAGCTTTGTGGGTTTGCATCATTTATGAAAAAAAAAAAAAAAAAAAAAAAAAAAAAAACCACACCAGAATTTGGCTTATGTTCTTTAAAGGGGAGTTCAGGGTTCAAAAAGACACTGCAAAAATGAATTCTGAAATTTCATGCAAACTTGCAGGATCCAGTAAAAACTGCACTTTATTGAACTTAAGCTGTTAATGATCAACATGGGAAATAGAAAGGACTGTGAACATTTATTTAAATGTATTATTCTTCGTATAGTTCAAAGGCACAGTGCTCGTCAATAAATAAGCTGAACAGCATGCAATAAGGCCATAACTGTTAATGTCTCACAGTACATTTCCACCAATGTCCTCTGTACCGCTGTAAGGAAGAAAAGACAAAGTTTATATCTTAGAACATATTTGAAGTACTGTGAGTAGTAGTGTTTCCAGCATTTTGCAAAAAATGATAAGTGATGTTTAAGGATGGTTACTTTAAAATTTCTGAAAATTGGATCCCTGGTAAAACATGAAAGAATATATTTATAAGAACTAAAACATTCTAAATCACTAATGGCCTGCAAAATAGTAGAGGAATATTATTTATATCATAAGATTTTACCTGAAGTCTGAAATATGTTGGGTTCCCTGACATTTGATTTGTCTATTCAAAAAATGCATGTTAACAAGATAATTCCCATTTTATCTCTTAGATGATCTGTACAGTGAAATTTCTACTTATCTGCAGAAGAAATAGTCCTTATTTTTATTCTCAGCTTGAGCTTTGTTTGAGTTTACCAGCTTGACTGCGGAATTCTCTGAAATGAAACTTGAGCAAATTTTCTTTACCACAGAGTGCTATGTTTGTTATTTCTGTTCTAATTTAACAGCCTCATGTCTTCTGCAGCAACTTATTACTATGGGGAAAACCACAATAACTTGGACATTCTGTTTTGGTTTTGTTTCTTTTTTACTTTTGCTCACAGTTCCAAAGACACCTCCAGCTAATGTAAGTGGCAGAAGTGGAAGGCGACATGAATTAGTAATAGCATGGGAGGTAAGGGACTTTTCTGATTAAAGGTTTTGTTTCATGTTTACTTCTTTGAGGGCAAAATGAAGATTAATATACTGGGGTTTCCTTACAGCAAATCTTGGCAAGACATGAACACAAATACTGTTCTTTAAATATGTTCTAATGTTTCAAAGTAATATGTATTTTCACATGGTTTTAGTAGGGGGCATTACGGCAGCAGCTCCAAATTTTGCTAATTCATAAGTCTTTTCTTCTTGATCTGCTGCTTGGGTTGATTCGACTTTTCTGAATCTTATGGAAATGCTACAGCAGAAGAAATAATCACTAAGGAAAGAGAATGAAAACCTTATAACTTTTTTAAAATTTAAATGAAGAAATTTTTTTTAAGTGTTTCATAAACATTCTTTAAATACTTTTAAAAATTAGACCTTTATGTGCATCACAAATATCTTTTTTTTGAGTTGTGCTGATCTGTGTATGGCAGATGATATCATACTCCATGTATGACCATGTCAGTGGGCAGCTGGAGGAGTTGGAATTACTTTCTCTGCTAATCATAAATAACACAGTAGAACAGAGAAATTTTTTTCTGAGGAGTTTCCAGAATTTCTGCATTCATCATGCAAAGTTTCAGATTCAGAAAATACATATATATATATATATATATACCAAATGAAAATTGCATCAAATGAAGATGTGGGGTTTTAATGAAAATGTTTTAGCCTAGCCAACTTGAGGAGACATTCAGATGGTAAGAGACATGCAGGATTTTAACTACCTAAAATGGCAAACATTAGGACATCTGAAGAGGTTTTCTTCTGTTGGCTCATCTTCCTTCTCCAACACGAGCTGCTTGAGACAACTGAGAAAGAGTTGATTTCAGTTTACTTTATAGTTTATAACTATGAACAGCATCTCTCCTATTGAGAGAGAATATACTGAATCTGAAACAAAAACATCAGGTGATTAGAACAGTACCTGACATGAACTGCTTAATCCCAGTCCTTAATATGATATATTAGTATGTAGTATTCAAGTTAAGTGTCTTTATAGCATTCCCCAGGTGATTGGAGTGGTGGACTACTGGACTGTTATATCTCCCTCTCTCTCAGGGGTCACTTTCCTTCAGAAAGAAACCAGAGACCCTTAGGTGTCCCATCCTGCAATACAGATACAACAAACAGTTATGAATTAGCAATTTCTATAACATCACTTTCAATATACATTGAGGTTTTTCTACAAAAGCCAGCTAATGTTTCTTCACTTATAGCTAAGGAGCACAAACTGTCAATAAGGCAGGTGTCTAACCTTCCCCCTTGTTTCTGATTAACTCCTTGTTTCCATCAATACCTAATGTTGTTCTTCCTGCTGTTAATGCTTTCAGCACACTATTGCTTCACATACCTTTTAAACTGCATTAAGTCATTAATGAAGATTACACGAACATCACAGCATTTCATCTGTGTCTAATAAAAATTGTGAAGTGGGCATATTTATATTTTTTTAATCGTTTGAAAAATTGCTGTCATTTTTAACTATAGTCACTGCCTTTTCAAGAAATGGTGAAAAGATAGAATAGAACACACTAAAACATGCAATTGAAAGTAAGTGTTGAAATTTCTGCTGAAGAACTAATGCTAGCACATTGGATAACACTTCAACAACTCACTACAGATTACTGTGCTGTCTGGTGTAGTCACTCCATTTCCATTAGGCAAAACCACAGTGTATGTTAGCATAGCTCCAGCACAGTCAGTCTGTGCTTTTGCAGGATCAAAAAAAAGTCTTATTGGACTTACACAGGCAACAGGAATTCAACGAAGTGATTTGAAGTCTGAGGAGATACTAAGATGGTATACAGGTTTCTGGAAATTCAAGAAAACACTAAACTTCCTAGGCTCCTGAATTATTCTGAGCAGGTTCAAACAAAATGTTATTAACACAACTTTTATTCACAGACTGTATTTAGCATTTGCAGTGAAATCTAAGGTTCTGCTGCTTCTCTTGTATTTCTGGCTTTATTATAGTGACTATTTATTGCCAACTCCATAAGTATTGCAAAGAAATGCAAAGCTCCTCCTTTCCAACTCAAATCACTAGATTACGAAGTCTGTCATGTTTTTGCCTCCTCTGTCTTTGAGGTCATATCTTTCTTTTTCTTGGATGTTCAGTGCACAGCTTCAGAAGGCTGAGTAGAAAATGGTGTCTGCAAGTGAGGTGCTTGGTGATGAAACATTCACTTGCAAGGTGAAGGGGAGAGGATTTGTTGTTCTCTGTGTTCCTGCTCTGATTCACATACTCATTAGCTGCAGATCTAGGATAGGAACTTCAAGAGAGGAAGTTTAGACAACCTTTTTTTGGCATTTCCCATAGGCCTAACATGCTGACAACTGTTAAACATAACCTAATTCCTAAACTAGTCCATTGACTTCATAAGAAATTTAAGCATTAAATTAGCATGAAAAATTCAAACCCTTGAGCTGGACACATAAGGTAGCAGTGCTCAGTCTCTCAACAGATAAATCCTTTTGCTGTCTGTCTGCTTATGGCAGATGTGCCCCAATTTGAGTGGTTTATTTCACAGATCCTCTGAGAAAAGGAAAACAAATGAGAATTTTTTTTTTTTACACCAAGATTCAGTTTGAGAGTTAGAACAATTAGATTTATTACATTATATCCTAAGTCTCAAACTGAACACTAGACTTAAATCCCTAAGACTTGACACCCCATTTGGATACAGAAATTAGGCAGGTTGGCACCTAAAACCCAAGACCCAAGAGAGTGTCACTATAGTAAGCATCACTCACATCATATTTCAGGAGCCCTTAACAATATGTTGCTCTATATTTTTAACAAGGTTATTGAAGGGTTTTATTCCACTAATAGACCATTGGTGAAAGCATTAACTGCAAAGTGGGAGATATAGAAGAAAAAAAGATCTTTCTGAGTCAAAGAGTTTATTCAAACCTAGGATAGTGACCTAACTATGGTGATTAGGTGAAGAAACTTTCTTACAAGGTTCTTCTTCAGAAGTAATTGTCTCTGTGTATTCCCAGGCGTGATAAGTAAAATCCTCTAGTGCATCTGTAAGGGATCACCCTCCCAGAAGCAGCCAGATTAACATCAGCCACTGAGTGACTGCTTTCCATATTCGTAAAACCACATCTGATCATTACCTGAACTCTGTTTTTTAGCCAGTGTCAGAAGAGTTTCAGAATGGAGAAGGATTTGGATATATTGTAGCCTTCAGACCAAATGGAACACGTGGCTGGAAGGAAAAAATGGTGACGTCTTCAGATGCCTCAAAGTTCATCTACAGAGATGAAAGCGTGCCACCTCTGACTCCATTTGAGGTGAAAGTTGGTGTTTACAACAACAAAGGAGACGGTCCCTTCAGCCCTATTGTGGTCATCTGCTCAGCTGAAGGAGGTCAGTTCAACATGAAGTTAACTTGTAAATTATGAACTGTATTAAGGTAATTTTGTATAATGTGCTCTATTATACCACACTTTTTCAGTCTTAAATTTCAAACTTCTTTGCAGAAGTGCTAAGTAACATTAAACATGTTTTCTAGAGAAGGAGGTGAACTAACTTTCCAGGGTTACCCAGAAAGCAAGAGACAAAGTTTAGGAATAGACTTCAAGCCACACCAGTCTTAACCAAAAATAAAAACACCTCTCTTAATGAAGCTGCATCCTTAATATGAAATCTTTAGTCTTAACTTTAAATTGGGCTGCTGTAACAAAGAACAAAGAAAGGCTGATATTTTCTGATGTTTCTAAGGTTCCTGATAGTTTTTTTTATAGGTTAATCAGACAACAGCCCAAAGATTAAATATACTCATTTATGAATGTTCGTTTCCTGGTTAATGAATATTAAAAGTGCACAGAATGCAATTTTGTTCTTATTTTTATTATTTTTTTTCTCTTATTTTCTACGAATGAGTTATCCTATTGACTCCTGTTAAGAGAATAAAATAAATACAGTGTTAGTTCTAGTACAGCTCTAGCCCACAATAAATGTGTAATTCTGGAGCAATGATGTAGCAGAGATTATCTACTACTATTCTCTCACAGTAATTATAGAGGTTGGGAATGCTGGTTTTGCTAAAAGCAGTTCCAGTAACTTGTTTGTGTTCCACTGTTTGGATCTGCATTATCAAGTATTCACAGTATCATTAAAAAAATAAATAAATTATTTTTTAAAATGTAAAAGCTGCCCAGGACAACTTGGAAATTTTGCAGTTGAATTCCCTGTTGCTCAAATTGGAAAACGATACTGTGAGATCAATAGTCATGTTTTTATTATTTAACAATTTCATGCTCTAATCAGAAAGTTCAATAAAAATAGAGTTTTGCAAGGGAAGGGAGGTGAAAATGTAATTGATTTTTTTTTCAATAGCAAAAGCTATTTTAACAAAAGCTGAATGGTGAATAGTAATAAGTAGTCCTTTGCTTGTTGTTTAGACAAGACTGGAAATGGAATAATCAGTAATATATAATGCAATTTTTCTAACATTTCTCTTAAAACATGGACTTTAGAAATTATCTTAATGGAGTTACTAAAATTAACTTTCTCTCTATGCTCCCAGAGACTATCTCCAGAAACCAACTTTTCTAATTATAATTCAGTTACTTGAAAGTACCTACCCATCACTGCTTTGCTAATTCAGTTTCTTTATTTGTCTGTACATTAGACTTTCTTTGGTAAGAGGAATTCTATAGGGCTAAATACTTTATAAAACTTCTATTTAAGGAAAAAATATGGGATGCTGTGACGGTACAGTGCAAAATTTATTTCTAAAAAGCTTTTCTCCAGCATAACCATAGGTGATATCCTGAAAATTTAAAGGAATAATGAAACAGTTTATTACAGCTAAGTTCTGGGCAATATGTAGACTGAGGACAATAGACATTTCAGCTTGCCATTAAAAATGGGGAACTGGTTTTGAAGGAAGCATGGACTTTCACACTTAAGGAGCTAAAAAACTGAAGGCACATTTTCTGAAGGATTTCTACTGGAGGAGATATTAAATAAAAATTGACAGTACAATATTCTATGGTCCTAGGGCAGCAAATTCTTAGCTTACTTGCTTTTAATCACACACTCCTCTGCAAACCTCTAGGATAAAGGCCTAGGATAAAATTATTAAAAGTTAATGAAAATTATATTACATATAAAAAATTTTCCCACAGCTACAGATGTTTGCTGGTACAACAGATATTAAGATGTTCCCCTCTGTGACCATGACTGCCCTTTGGTAACATAAAATACTTTTGACTGAGGTGAAAGTCTTAAAAAATGACCTGAGTAACAGATCTCAGAAAACGCGAGCAAAACACTGAGCACTTTTTCACAAGTAAATAGATGAGCTAATCCTTTTATCTCTAAGTCAGGTATCTAGAAGATCATATGATATCAATGGTTACTGAGGGGTCAGTGATGGTGATAACCCAAAGTTGAAGGGGTGAAAAAGCCTGACTAGTTATAGATGTCTTAAGACATTTCTTCTCCTTCACTGGCCTTTTGAATTCAAATTATCACCAGGATACAGATCGTGGGAGAGACACTATCCAGGAACTAAAAATGCAGTTGAATGTAATGGAAGAGTAGAGAACAGAATGAAGAATCACTTTAAAAGGTTGTACAAAACTAACTGAATAACCTAGGAGGAAAAAAAGGAAGTGTCATCCTCTGTAAAAGATAGCTTAATGCACTAGAAAAGTTTGAAGGAGTCTTTCCTGGAGACCTGAGGAAAGGAAGAAAGCAAACAAACAAGGGGAGAAGAAGAAAAAGAGTAGTCAAATATTTTAGTGAAGTAAAAGACATGATGAAAGCCAAAGGGAAATTCTGAAAAGGGAATGAGGATTATACACATAAGATGCAGGATAGAAACAAAGATGCACAATTATCTTCAATCAGGTGGCAGAACAGAATGAGACAATAGACGTGTTCCAGCACTAGGGAAAGGCAAGCCTGAACCTTTCATAAAGGAACCCTTTGATAAGAGAAAGAGACAGCAGAACACACGGAGAGCACAGCAAGTTAGACTGCCTGCCAGAAGAAAGGCTGCAATGTGCAGGCCTACGGACAAGGCTAAAAAGGAGTAAAGGAGCATGAGCAGAGCAGGGAGAAATCTGACTGTACTTTCTACTAGGAAAATAATGGTATCATATTCATGCTAGAACATACCAAAATAAAGCACTGAACTTCAGTAAGGGCACTGATGTTTTACATCCATAGAGAATAAAAATTGTAAGGTCACAGGACATTGAAAATAAAACAATGAACTAAAGCAGTATTAAGCATTGTTTGTTTAAACATTTATATATTTTTTTGAGATTTTTCTTCTTTATATTCTACTTAAATACTGAGGGACTAAGAATGCCAAGATGAATACAAGCTTCCAGCATCAGGGAAATCATTTACAATGTCTGTGTGAGGTTTTCATTCACTGCAAGAAGAAAACTGGGGAAGTCAGAAATCCTTCAATGGAGAAGGAAATGTGAGCGTATAAAGGTATGATTGTAAGAATATTAAAAAAAGTTGTAGTGATAAGAGTGATGACTGAGTAGGCTTGCTGTAGCAAGCATGAATAGACAAAATATGAGCTACATAGAAATGAGAAACTAAAAGTAAAAACAGTTGGACGTCATAATGTGCTGATGATATGATAACATACCAGGAAATACAAAGCCAGTGTTTGGATAAAACAAAATATTCTTGGATTCCATGTCAGTTCAGAAAAGGGCAATTGAAAAAATGGGGAGTGGAACTACAGGTCAGTTGCTTGTTGCCCTTATCATTTTGGATGCTGAGAAAAACCTTTTGAATTTACATAAATATTACAAGACACTGTTATTTATGAGAGAATTTATCTGTTCAGAGTAGTTTGAATGCTAAATAGGATTAGTGAACTGGCTGTAATAATTAGTGGATTCATTATCCAGTACTGACTGAGAAGAAATAACAGTACTGTAGTCTTGATTTTTTTAAAGAATAGTTTAGACACTATATAAAAGCTGATCATAATAAATAACAGTGAAACAAGTCATAATCAAATAGTAGGAAACTATTTAATAAGTTGGAATTAACAGCTGAGGCTAGAAATTAAAGTATTTTGGAATGTCTCTAGGTGTAAAACCTGCCTGAAGTTTATACTGCAAGGAATGGTACATTTCTAAGGCAGCTTGTTTACATCTGAGAATCTAGAGATGTATCTACAAAATATAGTCATGAAATAAGTGGAAACTAGGTGAGCTTGTTTGCTTTGCCCAACTTTAAAAAAAATAAAATGGCTGGGTTTGGTTAAATTGCTGTCTATAAATCAGGGAAATTATTAGGAATGGTGAAGAACTTATAAAAGTAAAGGACAGTGATATCACATCTGTTTGTTTGGTTTTTTTTTTTTTTAGCAAATGAAACAAACCAGCCATTCTTTATCTATGAAGTCAACTGGCCAAAAAGAGTTCACATCTGCACACTCGAACACTGCCACTCCCCAGATGGTGTTTGTATTCATGCAGCTCCTGGGAACCATCCCTGGTCAGGCACCAGTGTATACCTGGCCCTATTTTGGGGAAGCACTAATTGGCCAGAGTCAATACTTCACCATGGATCATGCTAGCTATTGAACACTGTGGGCAACTGTATGTCATTGCTCAGGCTAGTGCTTTGTCTCTCTATCCCTATTAATTTACAAGTAGAGATATTCTATCAGAACAAGAATAAATAAGAATTAGAATACATGTACTATAGAAATAGGTGAGAATATAAAAGGAAATAGAATTAGGCTTCTGTGAGAAAGAGGGAACCCAACTGTTTTCAGGATGTTAGGTCTTTCATAAAGGCTTCTTTTTTGATGATTGCCACAAGGGGTGATGCAGAATCGATTCTGTTAATTTCAGTATCTACCTTCTCCTTCAGGCATCTGATTAAACTATCTCCACAAAAATTGAAAGTTCTATAATTTTGATAAACAGTGTAGTGAATACTACTAAAAACTAGATATGAAATAGCCCTGAGCAGTACAAGGTAAAGCCTGAAGACTCAGTCTTGCTGTTTAAAACCTTCCAAAGGACCCCAGATACAATTCTATGATACATACAAAGATGTAATGATACTGCACAGAGGTTTTTGTTCTTATTTTATATGGATTTGCACTAATTCACTGAGCCAGAGGAAAACAAAAGCTCTCAGTTAGCTGAAAGGCAAAGGGCCATATAACAGCTTTTGCCATCTTGATCCTTCATAACTTTAAGAAATTTCACATCAGCTAGTCACATCAGCTAGAGCATGAGGTGATATTAAACAAGACAGTGCAGAGTGAAGGACTATTCTGGTTAGTCCCATCTCCCCTTGCTTTTCACTCTGAGCCCTTGCTTAAACAAATAAATAAATTACCCTTTCCTTTTCATTTACAGGAAAGAATATGGGATTACATACTTTTAAAAACAGCCTCCATGTCTTTATTTAAAATCTTATGTTCAGGAAGTGAAATCCTGTGGTTCATTTCATAGTTAAAACTGAACTACTTGGGCTTTAGGCAAACCTAAAAATTAATAAATCAGCATATATAGCCATAAACTACAATGGATTATTTACTGTTTCTGCCAGCTGATCCACTTAGATCCTGTAAAAATTTAGCTGGAGTTGTCTCCACTAATATTTTGAAGAGTAATATCACAATCCTGACATGTAAGATTTTATTAACCATTATTTTGATTAATGCCACTAGCTCCCGTGGGAATTCAGATGTGCAAACAATTCAACAGGCACATCCCCTTCTTTGGTTCTGAGGATAACTCTGGCTGCCACGTCACTTGGTGCAAATGAGCCATTTGTATTCATGAAAATGGATACTCCTTTGAACTTTTAATCTCACAAAGCCTGAATTTTATCATTCCGCTTGTCCAGCTTCTACTAGTGTGCTAAGCAAGACGTGTGGGTAAGATGCTGGTGAAGGCCTCATGGAATAACACAGGTCCTTATTCCCATGTGACACTCCACTGTGTAACAAATCCAGGTTATTCCATGGAGAAGAGAAAGCCACAGCAGGATATACACTGTGAGCAATTACACAGTAGGATTTAGAGTATCTATCTGACAAATAAGGGTGTTTCATTACTAAATAAGAGACATCCAGGGCAAAGGTCAACACTGTAGACCTAATGACTGCTTCACTGCTAGCTCACTTCCTCATCCTAATTTTCCTCTGTTTTAAAGTCCTCTGCAAATATACTGCTCAGGGAGAAGCTGAAATAGAGAGGACTTGAGGGAAAGTGAGGAAGACTGAAAGCCTGTCCAGGAAACAATCAGTCGTGTAATTTTTGGTGTTTTGGAAATCAGACATCTTTTCTAGTATAAGATTCTGGAGAAAGTCTTGTCCTGCAGGCTGTCATACCACCATAGCTCTAGTGCAGTACTCAGACCAGGGACACAGATCAAACAGACTGAGAGGCAGAGTTGAGCATAATGTCTCTTGGCTTTTCTCCAGAATAGAAACAGTTCACCGGAGGTCCCCTAATTTGGAAGATAGTCCCTGTGGCTTTTTCCAGAAAGCGATAAAATGGTACCACTTTCTTTATCTACAGGTTGACACGAGAGGGATGACTCCTTGTGATTTTCCTTCTGATAGGTCTCTTTGGCAGATTTTCCACAGAAAGGAATTACATAGTCATGGATTCTGGCTGAAGTCCCAAAATCTCAGCTATGTGGAACTGCCTGAAGTTATAATGCAATTACCCAGACTGAGGGTTTTGGTTTCAAATTAGAGCTCAGATTCTGAATTAGGGAAGTGTGTAAAAATCCTTTCTGGAGTGAGAAGTGAATGGATCCTAGGTGATCAGATGAAGAGTCCTCACCGAGGCTCTGTTCCACAGTAGAGTTAAATCAACATAAACCTGAATAGGTCCTTGGACTTGTTTAAGTTAGACCATGTGGAAGCCTTTAAGGATGAGTATTTCAGAAAAATAGATCAGTTTACCAACATAAATAGGGAGAACACAATGAGGGCTAGTAACTAACTCTTCTTACCTGCCAGTATGAAAATTAAGATTCCCTCTCTGAACATTAGGTCAATGTAATCAGTGTAATTTGTTGTCCTCTTTTATTATAGCCATCCCAAAGACTTGCAGATTGAACTTTTCTTTAAAGTGTTATTGAAGCACATGGAAAGACAATGTTTTGTGGACATGGCGCACAACCTTTTGGGAATTTGTCGTGCTGCATCTTTAGTTCAATCAGGGAATATTAAAGGGGCCATTAAACATGTTGACCCTTTTACCTTTCAGGCAGCATAACCTCAGGCAAACACCTATAGGTTTAACATAATGCCAAGATATTAATAAAAGAACATGATTATAACAACAGTAACCATTACAGAAATACCTAATGAAGCTGTCAAACTTATCATCAGTTTTATACACACAGAATAAAGCATGACATTGAAGTGAACTATGGACTGTATGATATCACCAAAAATTATATGGTCCTCATCTTATCTGAATCAATATAAAATTTTATTCAGTATCCATAAACTTTCAGACAGTCATAATATACCTTATTCCTAAACATAAAATTTCTGTTCTTTTGCTGAACAGTTACATTCTCAATGTCTAATATCAGTGAAACTGCAGTGAATAATTTCTGGATATACAAGAAATGTTTTTTTTTCCCATAAAAAAAAATCCAAACTATTTCTACTTCATTTGTTCAAAACAATTTTAGAAAATATCAGAAAATATTCTGTATTTCCATTCTGAGCAATACATAAACCACCCCTAGTGAAAGCTATGAAGAGGAAATGATTTCTACATTTATAGAAAGTGTAAAGCCTGCCAACCAACATTCTGTGTACATCTCGAATTATTTATCCCACTACAATCTTTTCTGACAACAAGGTAATTGCCTCAATAATACAAAAACTAGTAAATAGCTTCTGCCACACAAATCCTGGTAGTACACAAAATAGAAAGCAAGGTGTAACTTGAACAGAAAATCATATTATGAGGAATATATTTCTTCACCACACAATTGTTTCAGTGTTGCATTCAGAAGATCTTTCCACTTATTCCTGGAGATATTTTTTTTATTCTTTGTTACCGGAAAAGTTCCATACATATTTTATACTTATTACTAATACTCATTGTTAGGGAAAACAATTTTGCATCAGATCAGAAGTTATTTTCTTCAGAAATAAATAAAAAAGAAGATCAAAAAGAGCTGCAAACATTAAAAATCTGACATCAAAAAGGATGAAAAACTCATACAAGTCATGTCAGAGAAAAAGTGTAGGGCAGCAGTGTGAGAGCTAGGCCTGCAATATGATCAGAGAAAGGATGGTAGCTAATGAGTCAAGACTGGTATCAGGCATCTTAAGAAGGCAGTTTGATCAATGAAAAAAAAATATATCATTTTAATGCAGGCTGTTCCATAAGGAAACTCCTTTTCTGTAACCCTATTAAATGAACCAAAACCCCTCATTTTTTAGAAATCTCTTTGATGTGCCTCCCTATAACATAAAAGCCAAGACCTTTGCCTGCTCTTTACAAGCAGATCAACACATTAGGAATGTAATGAGGAACATTAGGCCAAGGAAGGAATCTCAGGCTCTGCAACTGCAGAGGAATGTGAATTCATCTTTTTGCTGAGCAAGAGAACTACAACAGAATGGAGGAGAGGTGCCACTGCTGTGTGCATCACTATGTTCAAGCCTTGTCTCCACAGCTTGTCTTAAATAATTTCTGTAATATATAGGTAACAAGGCAAGTCCAAAGACTTCCTTAGCTCTTGTCTCAGTTTGATATGTGAGTTTTTGGACACTCTTCACTCCCAAAGCAATAACTGGTGATACAAATCACTAGAAGACTTTGGACCTCTGTAAAGTGTTCAGTGGCATGAAAGTGCAAAGTAAAACATGCCTGTGGCAAGTTTTGGGCAGGTGTGATATGTAAAACATCTTGCAGCCTTAAGCTACCACTGTGTGCTCTGGCCATACCACAGCAGCACTGAACAACAGTTGCTTTGGTTGGAGGGCAGGGAGGGTCCTCTGCTCTAGAAAATCAGGTGGACAGGACTTCAGTGTCCTACAAATTGCATGGAGATAGAAACATAGACACAGGGCCAATGGTAGCAACACAAGTAGTCAGAGGAACAAATCCTAGGTCTCAATGCCTTCTTTAGAAAAGTGCATTCCAGGCATAAACCAGTAAATGCTTCACAGCAGAAAGAAGATGCCCCAAACACTGGTGCTTGTGACTTAAAGGACCTAATAAGGGTCCTAAAGATTTATGTTCTGTAGTATTTCATTACCACTCTGGATATCACTTCCTACCTGATATGACCCCAAAGCAGGACTGACTGAGTAAGCTAGTATTGCTCAGCCTCAGCTGACAGAATGGCACTAAAAAGCCAGACAGAGTATGAATGCTCCATTTACTGCCAAAGTTAGGCTGATCAAGGACTAGGAAAGGTGTGTGGAGGGGGACCATTTGAAAATATTGAAGTTTTCTTTAAAAAATCGTAGACGAGATTCTGTCCATTTGCTGCAGCTGTCATCAGTGACGAGATATTGATGCAGACTGACACAAATAGAGAAATACAACAATAATAATCTCTTCATCTTGTTCAGTTTTTCATGTTCCCCAAAAGTGTCATACCTTCTTGTGAGTATTAAGGTAGAATAAAGGAAGTAAATGACAGTTTCAGATGGAGTGTTTTTGATAAATACAAGCTGTTACAGCAGAGGTTTATTGTTTCAATTTTTCTTAATACAGAACCCACGGCTGCTCCCATCGATGTCAAAGCTACGAGTTTGTCTGTATCCGAGATTCTTGTTGCATGGAAACATATTAAAGAAAGTCTAGGAAGACCACAGGGATTTGAGGTATGAACACAGAATATCATAATGAGAAGTCTTGTTGCTTTTGCTAGCATTGCATTCTGTTAACATGTGCAGTAGTGAAACTTCAATAGAAATTATGCTCAGTTTAGCATACACATGACTAGCTGTAGAACAACGGTCACAGCTGTAGCACCAGAACATCTTTTATTTATTTGTGCTTGAAAACTGTTCAACACCAGTTCTTGTAACATCTCTTTTGACAATTCAAAAAGAGCTGAAAGAACTGCAAGTGACCCAGCATGCCTCTTTCACAGGCTGAGAAAGATTAGGTATTGACTGTTTCCAGCTCTAAGTGACTGGTTCAAACTTGTTATTTACTGAGAGTAATCAACGCAGAGAAAGGAAAAAGCCTCTGCTATCCACTTGCTTTCATCCCACAGTGGCCAGGGGACATCTGCTGGGCAGATCATAAAAGATTGGATGTCAGGAGGGAAAGCAGCAGCCACACAGTCCAGAAATAAAGCTCTGCTAAGAGACAGCCATTCCTGACTTGGAAAAGAGAACGAGCCCTGACAACAGACCTACTCACACTTTTGGATCCAGCTGCAGTTTCAGATCCAGTTTACAACCCAAACCTCCAGATCAGATCTAGGACTAGACCTATCCTTTGGGGCTAACACCACCACTCATCCTGACCTTGTGGTTCAAGCTATGCTGCTCCTAACAGATAGAACAGCTCAGCTAGACTCAATTTGTTGAATTTGGGGCACAGGTTATTTGACATGCTTTAGTCTTTCAGAGTACTCTTTCTTGATTCTCTACAGTAACAATGAAAAGAGGGTAAACCTGTAGATCTGAGGCAGATACCAATCATATGGATATCTAAAGACATCTTGTGACCTACTAGTACAGAGTGTCTCCCTGGCAGCATGTCTAGACATGACCTGAGAGCTGGTAGGAAGGAAACATCGGTGCAAAGGCAGCACCAGAGCCACCACACTCTCCAGCACAGCCTCAGGCTTGACAGCCAGAACCGGGACAGCACATTTACCCCTCAGCTAAAAGACAGCTAGTTAGCATTCTTTTTTTACCTGATTGCTGTAGCCTCTTGATATGTGGTACAGCTACACCCAGTGCAGTCCGAGCAGGCTGTGACTGTGACATGTCCTCTCAGGTCTCTCATTTGTCCATATCCATTTTTCCCATATATGTCTCCATGCTGAACTCTGTAAACCCCCTGTCAGTTCTCTGACTCCTTCCTTACATTACACATTTACCCCTTTGCACAAGGCATGCTGCATGCAGCAAAAGTGATTGCTAACCATTTCACCTTTAGAAATTATATATATATATATATATATGAAAAGAGAGCAAAACAGTATCTGATAGAGATGATATCCACCTTGCAAATCTATCACTCTCCACCATGAAGTGTTTCCCTTGCTACTAACCTTTGTCTTCAATTTCAAAGCTAGACATTTATCCACTGAAATAACTTACTTGCTGCACCGTGTCTTTTTCTCTTTAAAAAGGTGGCCATTTTGTTTCTCACTCTCAGATATCTTGATATCTTTTAAATTACACCTACTCTTTTCAGTCTTATCCTCATTCCATTGATCACATTGACTCTTAGAATGTTCTATTAACTTTGTCTTACATATTTTAAAATAAAAAATAGAATTTCTTTTGAAAATTGAAAATTATTTCCCTATAAATTTATTCTTTCATAACTTCAATGTATTTTGTATTTACTTGCTTGTCACATAACACTTCCTTTAGCTGTGCAAATGTGTCCTAGCAGCAGAATCACAGAGTCATAGAATGCTTTGACTTGGAAGGGACCTCAAGAGGCCATCTATTCCAACCCCCCCTGCAGTAAGCAGTGACATCCTCAACTAGATCAGGTTGCTCAGAGCCCCATCAAGCCTGACCTTGAATGTCCCCAGGGATGGGGCCTCCACCATGTCTCTGAGAGCTTGTTCCAGTGTTTCACCACCCTATATACCCCTAGGTGTATGCTGCAGGTAGAAAAGTGGGCTCTCTTTGTGTCAGAGGTAGTCTTCCTGAATTGGAAAGCATGTAGTCCTTTGGAGTTCAGCATACTCTGAACCCAACAATAACACTCAGCTGCTCTGTGTCTTTCACAGGCTTCATAAGAATGAATTAGGAAATTGTTAGTGTTAGAGCAGGGGTTATTAACATTGAACCTTATTAACAATTTGTCTTCTCACTGTGCTGTCCACCAGTTCTGGGATTCTACCATGAAGATCACAGAGTAAATATTTCAAGCCAGGAACCTGTAGCTGACAGAACAAAAACAAAAACAAAACCAAAAACAAACAAAAAAATAAAGTATAAAAGTATTTCACTGCTCCTTTCTACCTTGTCTCATGAGGAGCCTTCTGAGGTACTACTTTTTATCTGGGGAGAGGATGGTGCTTTTTTAATTCCCTCCCCTCTTCCGCTCCCTCTCCCCACTCTTCCCTCTTTATTCATTTAGCTCAAATTTCTCTGCCCGCTTTCTGACAGACAAATCCTTCAGGGAGCAGTTTGTTCTTTTCTGTCCTCATTCCCAGTAATAATTATGATCAGAGCAGCCCTCAATAAATAGAAGTGTGAATTCTGCTCTCCTACATAATTCAGCA
>NW_008589278.1:89056-93810 GCF_000691845.1 Merops nubicus
CACAATCTGAAGACAGTATTGCTAGATCTTTTCAGTTCTATTTTTGGGAAAGATTTAATCAAAACGGAGACAATTACTTATAAGATCAGTATAGTGAGTCAGTGCATTACAATATTCACTTATCAACCTAAGTCCACATTATCAGCTAACATACTGACTGTTTAAATCACCTCAGTACAAAAAGAAAGAACTCTATAGCAAGACACTGGGGCTAAACTCCCCCTCAAAAAAGGGGGATATCATCCACTTTCTTCAGCTTCTGTGAGCTATTTTGATTTAAAAAATTATTCTGAAAGTTTTATCATATCAAGTACAGTGCAGACCATGGCCTATAATACTCCTTTAATCCACAAATAATGTACTGAAATCCCGTGACTTTGATAAAAAGATGCTTTTTTCTTTTTAATAGGTATTTCCTAATGTAGAATTATTGTGGACCACAAATGAAATGTTGCCTTCAGTTTAAACTGAATGCAAAATAATCTGACTAGCCACTCTCTTTTCATGTCTCAATTTGTATTCTGCCTGCGATCACCACAACAATGACAACCACCTACACAGTCTTCACATTTCCTGGCCTTTTAGCAGCATTATAAAAAGGGGGGAGGCTATTTTTTTAGTATTTGAATGTTCAACCTCTAATCAACAGAAGTGACAGAATATTTACTACATATGGACAAGTTTGCAGTGACCCATTTTCACTCCAGCCCTGTTTGCACTCTGTACTAAGGAGTAATGAAAGGCAAAGTAACTTGTCCAATTTCACATTGTCATCCCTGAAAGACAGTGCTAACTGTTATGTCACACGAGTTTTATGCAAGGTTTGCTGTACTCATTTACATCTTCTAAAGCACATATTATTCCTGACTTCGGTACACGTTTGTCAGCTGTCCGCCCGACCTTACTAAATATATGCCAGCTGTACTCTGATAAAGTAGAAATAGCTTGAAAACTTTGTCAGAATGATAGAAAAATACAGTGTGGGGTTCATATTTATTGTTTAGAAACCATAGCCTGAAGGTTATAAAATCCATTTCACCCCTAGGTAAAATTTTCTTTGCCATTCACTGCTGGTAGAAAGGGAAAGAAAAGAATTACTGTCTGGAAGAAAAGATATTTTTGTTTTCTTTTTTCTTTTCCAGAATACCAACATTAATGCTTAAGTATAGATCACAGAGCTCATGTCTTTTTCATTGGAATTCCCCCAAGTGATAAGAACTTGACTAATCTAATCAAAAGATCAACCTGGAAAAAAAAAAAAAAAAAGAAAAAATATTTGAAAAACTCAAATGCCATTTTCAGAGATCACTTGACATAATAACTTCTTTATATCGTAGTCTGTCTTTTCAAAGAAAAATATTCAAGTTTTTGTTGTTTCTTAGATGTACTTTATCTGTTTTTACAGTGGAACAGAAAATTATGTCTACATGATACTGGAATTAATTTTTTTTAATATAGTGAAGTATACCTTGAAGTAATTGAGGAAGAGCATATGGATGTTTTTACTAGCAAGACAGTAAAAAGATAAACTAGAGTTTTATACAAGTCAATTTTGCCCACAAAGTTGCTCATATATTGTTTCAAAATCCTCTAAAATCCTGAAGACTATAAGCAGGAGTTCATAGCAGAGCAGTACTACTGTTTTTCAAATCCTTAAAGTATGGATCACACCCTACATCTCTCATGAGGGTGTCCTGCAATATCTGTATCATGACTAGCTTGTTACAAGAGTACTGGTTTTCTATTACCTAAAACCAGGAACCTAGATAATTTTTCATAAGAAAATATGACTAGATATTTGATGTAGGTCCTCAAGGTTAAGATACAATATGAGTTTTCATCCCATGTGTATGTAGAAGTATGTGGGAGAAGAGAGTACATGAGGAAAGAGGTGGAGGATCAAAGCTACACCAGAGAATACCACGGAACATCAGAGTACTGAGCAGTGTTTTCTTTCTTCATTTCAGTGAGCAATTGTTTTGGTAAGAAGGAAGGAAAAGAGGTTGATTGAGCTTTTCACAGGAACCTCTCATCTTGTTCCGAAGGACAGTTGCACCAGTGTCTTGAGATAACACACAAAGCACCTCTCCCCTTGTCCTATATGCTTGGCTCTACCATTGCACTAATATCTGCATTATTTCAGTTTTCCAGTTCGTGGCACTGATGTGTTTTCTGAAAATGATAAAATATTTTTTTATGAAAATCATGTTGTGGGTTTCTTTCAGGGCTAGCAGCAGTTCTTTTAGCTCATTGCTCTTTCTCCCCTTGCACTTGCTGTACTCTGTGACCAATTTGAGTTAATTTTCAGTTATGTGGGTACTCTTGATGTTGATAAATAATCAGAGAGCTCAGAAAAGTTTGTGTGTATTGTCCACTTCTATCCATCCTATCTAATTTGGGCTCTTAATAGATATACCTAATTTATAGCTTTAATTCTCTGTTGACAACAGAAAGAGCATCCAGGCAATAACTTGGACTTTGCTGACTTTAGGTAAGATGGTCTGCAATTAGATCATATTAATTTATATGTATGTATACCCTAGAAACCAATTTGGGGAAAAGAGTAAAATTATTTCAGATATCTTTTAACATAAAACCTCAAGGCATTGGACTGCACACTTTAGAGGTAAAAAAATTTTAGGGATTAACAAATTTTTAATGTGGTTATTTACTTCTAACAGTCACATAACCCATGATCAGGACAAACCAGGTTGCATGTTCCTACATCTCCTCTATTCAGTTGTTTAAATACCTTTATTGGTTTCTCTGCAGCTCAAGGAGTTGGGTTTCTTGTCTACTCTTTGACTCAATTAAAAACAACAGGAAGCTCAGCAAAAATTGAAAACCTAACAAACAATAATGGCAGTAAAGAGACCAAATGGGTTTTTTCCCCCTTCATTTTTCTTTAATTTCTCAAATAGAAATTTTCACATACTCTTTTGTGATTTATGCTTCATGGTATATGAATATTCAAAGTTATCATTAATGAAAACCTACTTTAAATATTACAAAGCCTCTATGAGCAGTATAAGTTAACATTATGGAAAATAGTAAGAATTTTTTAAAACCCCAAGCATATAAAAGTATAAATAAACAAACCCTCCTTTTAAAGAAATATGTTTAGCACTTTAAAACATTATCAGTATCTTCATTTCAACTAATATCGATTCAAGTTCCCCCACCATTGACCCCAGCCAATAATCACTGAAGTTCCCTTTTTTATTCTTTATAACCACTTTTTCGTCTCATTGATTTGGTTATCAACATGTAGATATATGCATTACAAAAGAAAGAGAAAAGCATATTTTGAAATCAAAGTCCAAACTCATCTGCCAAATCATTAAGGGCAATTTTAAAAAGAGAGACCAAACACTTAGGGCCTCCAAACTACAGCAGACATTGAAATAGAAGCACTGCCATATTTCATTTTGTACTTTTGGTGCTTAATACAGTATATTTGTTCCCCTCAAATTACCCATTTGCCAAGAGGGAGCACCTTCACCATTGCAGTGCAGCAGAACAGGTAGGGAACACATCATGGTTATTTTTGCTAACTTAACTTGTGTAAAATGTAATTTTTATCCAAACTGATGACATATAAGCAGCGGCAGAGAGCACTTCCAAACACATGAAAAATATCAAAAGGGCTGAATTGTGCTGGTAGGTTTCTTCCACATTCATCAAGTTTTAATATCTACGTAGTCGCAACACCAACATTTGGGAAAACAGGTTTTCACAACTTCTTTACACTAAAAAAAAAAGCTTCAGTGAAAAAGCTGAGGTCTATCTA
Organism: Merops nubicus; assembly: GCF_000691845.1. Lineage (NCBI taxonomy): Eukaryota > Metazoa > Chordata > Aves > Coraciiformes > Meropidae > Merops > Merops nubicus. The sequence continues at coordinate 92,847 of NW_008589278.1, forward strand.
CTGTCTTGTACATTGCATTCACATGAGATGTGGTGTGCCCATGAATAAACAATGAGACCCATTGAGCTATTTGCAATTTTGTTTCCAGGTTTATAGAACCAGCATTTCACTATTCCAATTTCATTTACACCCCTGCACTGTCCACCTGTGTAACCCTGGGAAGTCACCTGACCTTTTTGACCATTTCTCTATTGGATCACCAGGAGATTTCACTAACTGCATGGCAGCTGGTGCGTTAAGTGTAAGAGTTTGAAATTTGCCTTCCAGAGCCCCAAGAACTTACACTGAAGTAGTTTTGCAAAGCCAACATTTGTTTATTTCAGAGCCTTTCTAAGGACTTCCAATGAAAGAGCTTAAGAGTTGAGTTTAATTTATTAAAACAACAGCTACAATAGATTCAGAATTGCCATTAATAAGTGAACTAATGGCAAAACTGAGTTAGTAACTCCTGGGTAACATGTTGACAAAGTTAAAGGTGCAAGTTTTTGCAATAGCACTAATGTATAATACTAATGCTACCAAAAGTTATGCTGTATATTGAAGGCACAGTTCTTAAAAAGAAGGCGTCCTTGTCTTGAGTGAAGGAAGAGAAGTATTGCTTTTGTTGTTTCAGACAAAACGGGACCATCTTATCTTCACAGGGCTCCCTCCTTCAGCTGTTTGGCATGCTAGCACAGCAGATCTCCACCCCAAGAGAGCTACCAGCACAGCACAGCTGCACCCAGCACAATGGCAACTATCTTAACCTTTCTGCCAGAGCACACTACATTAGCCTGCATTCAGTCACATTTAACAGCCGTTAATCACACAGCAACCTGGACCATTATCACACAATAGGGTCTCCAGGACAAGTGCTGTCTCTCACTACCTGTTGGTACTGCGCTTAGTACCATATGAGTCTCATCACTGTAGTGTCAAGTCTGTAAAGATGCATTTCAAGTAAAATCATAGAATCCTTTAGGTT
>NW_008589279.1:0-27631 GCF_000691845.1 Merops nubicus
GAGCCGACCCCTGCGAGGCGGGCTGCGAAGGGAGCGGCCTTGGCGCAGCGGCGAAGTCCCGCCGGGGGACTTGCAGCGTCCCGAGAACGAGGTACCGAGAAAGCCCAGAACGATGAACCGCGTTTGCTGTCAGGTGTCACTGGGACTTGTGGCTCTTGCCAAAAGCATAATTTAAAGAACTGATGCTGGTTTATGGGCGATTGCACCGGTCAGAGTAGAACCGCAGCGCTGCCGTGAGAGATCCTTTTGTCCCTCAGCCAGCCGGAGTCCTGCACGCCTCATGGGCTCATGGATGGGGCTCAGCCAACAGCCTCCCCAGCCCTTGGTGCTTTCGGTGAGTATGCTGTCAGCTACAAGAGTTCCATCACAGCTTAACTAAAAAGCACACAGTCAGCTCCAGATGCTTCAGAAGCACAAGGGGTTGTGGCTCCCCAAAGCTTGGCAGGCAAACCACCTCTAGTCTTGAAGCTGCCTCAGAGACCACCACCATAATCACACCATATAAATGAGCAATTGAATTAATGGGTGAATATTGTGGGAGGACAAGCTGCAGACCCCTCCTCAGACTTCCCATACCATCTCTGTTTTGGAACCACTGATGGAGTGGAGCCAGGGTCTGGCATTTTCATGGGGTTTTAAAGAAGCCATCTCATTTCGACTTTGAAAACCAAATAATGACTCAAGTCCTATTTTCTCCCAGACAAAAAAAAAAAAAGAGTAAATTTAACAACTTGTGTGCAGAAGAAGGAAATGAAATTTTCTCAATAAATTTAGCATCTTATTTTGTAAGAAAAGTGGAAGCACATCTTCCTATTTTTCTTGCATTTTTGTCTTCTTGTCAAATCTGCTAAATACTTTCAGTCTTTAAGCCATCTTAGAATCATAGAATGGTTCAGGTGGGAAGGGACCTTTAAAAGCCATCCAGTCCAACCCCCTGCAGGGACAGGGACATCTGCAGCTAGAGCAGGGTGCTCAGAGCCCCGGCCAACCTCCCCTGGGATGGGGCCAGGGATGGGGCAGCGACCACCTCTCTGGGCAGCCTGGGCCAGGGGCTCACCACCCTCAGAATCAAACATTTCTTCCTTTGGTCTAGTATAAATCTTCCCTCTTTTACTTTAAAACAGTCATCCCTTTTCCTGTCACAACAGGCCCTCTAAGAAGTCCCTCCCATCTTTCTTACAGGCCCTCTTCAAGTACTGAAAGGCCATCAGAAGGTCTCCCCAGAGCCTTCTCTTTTCAAGGCTAAAAATCCCCAACTCTCAGCCTGGCCTCACAGCAGAGGGGTTCCAGCCCTTGGATCTTTTCTGTGGTCCTCATCTGGACCCATTACAACAGGTTCATGTCCTTGTGCTGAGGAGTCCAAAGCTGCACACAGTGCCACAGTGTACCTTTTCTACACAAAAAATCACAGGGTCCCTAAGAGCCTGTTTTCTTCCTTTTCTGACTTGTTTTTACACTCAGACTTTCTTAGACGAGGTCAGACAGGACTGCTCCAGGTGAGGTCTCACCAGAGCAGAGTAGAGCAGCAGAATCACTTCCCTCGACCTGCTGGCCACAGTATCTTGGTTGATGGCAAGACCATGCAGACTAGCTGTCATACCTACTTTTTTCTCCAGCATGTTTGATCAATGAAGATTGTGTTAAAATGAGAACACAAATTCAGATATAAAATAGGAAGGTAGCAAGCCGAGCTCTACAAGGCAGTTCAGCACAGATTCCAAAAGCTGTTTTCTTTAATTTGATTACAGGGTTCTGCCAGGATTGATATTAAACTGAGGTATGTTAGGAATTGACATCAGATTCGTAATAACACTTTGCATGTCTTTAAAAATTGCAGCCCATTCAAAAGCTCTCAAAATGCCTTTTAAATACCCATAATTAAATCCTCTGCAGAAAGGAAGTTTCTCTTTTTTTCCCCAAGGAATAATATTGTTGTAAGTGTATATGTAATATATACACAAATAATTTTTAAACTAGAGGCTTGTAAAATGTGTAGATTTGCTTTTCAGTGTGATATTTCCTCACCATGCAGCATTATGTGAGAAAGAAAAAATCCAGAATAGTTCTCACACTATAGAAAAGAAAAACTACATTTGTAAGAGGCAAGGCACTGCCTCACCCCAGACTGCACTAGGAGTAATACTATAGAGAGTAATAAAACTATTCCTGTGCCCACCTGGCAGGAGATGGAAATGGAGTCCATAAGCTTTCTTGGCATCATCTAAATATGCAGGTTTCACCTAAACTGGAACGTCTATGCTGTGTGAACACAGGCAAAATACCAGTATGATTGGACTGACATATATTGGTGTACCTTTTCTACACAGAAAATCACAGGGTCCCTGAGAACCTGTTTTCTTCCTTTTCTGACTTGTTTTTACACTCAGACTTTCTTAGACAAGGTCAGACAAGACTGCTCCATGAAAGAGTTCCATTTGTTTTTGACAGAAATGTATATTGACTGAAGAGTTTCAGAATAATAAAAGCATTTGTTTGTGATTTTAACAAATGACAGAGGGCACCCACAGTGCCAGGTTTGGATCCAGGAATATTAGATGTGAGCTTTCTCAGTGGATTCAAGTGGCTCTGTGGAGATGACTTTATTACCATGCTAACAATGTCATATATGATGGGGAGAGCCTGATTCTGATTCTATTGAAACTTTTATTCCAACATTTCTTCATAAGACTGAGGTAACTATTTGGAGGATTTAATAGTTCTTTTTCAGGAAGAGTATAAAATCTCAGATGATACAAATCTAGCTATTTCCTTGCCATCATTTATCATCCGGGGAACTGGCGTTTTCCCCATAGTGCTGAGGTCAGGACCCATGATGCAAGTGAAGCTCCACTCCAGTGAAACAATCAAATCCAACTCACAATGCCAGGCATTGGCCATGTGCACAGAAACTCATAAACTGCATGTCAAAACAGTCTGCAAACAGTCTGAAGGAGTGAGACAAAGTGAATTCTACAGCATGACAGACACTTCTTTCTCACCCCACCCACTTTTCTTGTCCATCTTTATTACTCGTACCAGCAGCCAAACAAAATACCTACCATTCATGCCACTTTTGAAAGACAAGGGTTCCCCGTGCAGGTACATGAGTCTCTATGCTTTACTTCCTCTCCTGCTTGCTTTCTTATTCTCCTTCCCTGTTGAGGGGGAGAACAAGACATCTGAAACATTTGAACCACATGGTGCTCCAGCTACAGCGTCCTGAGGAATTCCTGCTCTGGAGGTGCTGCACCAAGATCTCGCCTCCCCCACAGAGCTCTGCTTTGCCAGCTGCTGGGGAGGGATGGCAATATCAAGCAGCTGCTTTGCTGAGCACTCCCTGCCTGGCCATGTGTGAGAGCAAGCACATTGGTAGGTTCCTTGAGAGATGCAGGCAGGGGTTATCTCTCCTCCCTGACTGCAGGATGAGATTCCAAGGGGTAAAAGTGTCAGCTGACTAAAGATCATCCCTGCAGGAGGCTGTAGAGATGAGTAACATTACCCAGGGCCTCAAAAATGCTGTTATTTCCAGACTGCTCAGAGCCCAAATAATATTAAAGTATTTCAGATTAGATTAGACCTGGATGACATTAAGCATTCTCATGGGAGGAGGCCTGGTATTTCACTGGATATTTATTGTCTTGGTTTCATTTACATCAAGCCTTTCGTAGTACCTTCTTTTAAGCAGCAAAAGCACATAAATTATTTGGTCTGAAATACCAGAATTATTTAGCATGAGCATTTAAACAAGGGGCCATTTCCTTAGCATATCAGGTTTTTTTGCACTAATGCTGGATAACTCGAATTGCCCTTTGCAGAGCTTTGGCAGAAGGTAAAGGGCTTACTCCATCCATCTGTCTTGCCCCAGTGTAGTTTTAAAAAATGACCACAGGGAACCCCAAAGGAAAGTTGTTCCATACTAGAAGGTGTATTTCAGAGGGCTGAAAGAAATTGTTTGATTCACATAGGCAAAGGGAGGCACAAAATGAAATAGTTACCATAGTATGGGAATTACACCTTCACCACAGAGGTCCTGGATTGTCCTCTATTTAAAATTAACCAGTCTAGTTATGAGATGCCCTTTGAATACCAGCTGAGATTCTTTCTCCTACTCTTATGGTTTCCTTCCTCTCAGACATTAATGCCAACAAGTTCACAGTGAGATGCCTTTGATGACAATCTTGGATCATTTTAGTGTTTGATTGTGTTTCGAGGTAAAAAACAACTCCTCTCCTAAACAGACACAATCGCTCTGTCCTAACACCCTTGCCTCTGTAACAGCTGCATGCCTTGACCATCAGAGTAATCTTCTGCAGTGATTCTGAGCTGGTGGGATGAGAGTGGCAAAGGAAAGGGAGAACATACCATGCCATGCCATACCATACCATACCATGCCATACCATACCATACCATACCATACCATGCCATACCATACCATACCATACCATACCATACCATACCATGCCATACCTAGGGAGGCAGGGTTTTAAAGGCTGAGAATAATTCATCTCCAGGACAGGGCAGAAGGTGATGTGGTCATTGGATGTGTGACCCCTTTTATCTCACCCAGTTTGCAACTCTAAAGTGAGTGAAGCTCGTTGCAGTGTGTAGTCCCAGCTCCTGACTTGTCCATTCCCCAGAGCAGAAGTAGCTGGAACTGCCTGGAATTCTCATGGACTTGAGTCTGCCAGATACTCTGTAAAGCCCTCATTTGCTCCAGCATTTAAGTCCCTCACTGCCAATGAGGGCCCTGCAAGGAGCAAGGGAGAAGCCAGGACTAGGGACAAGGACTCATTGTATGGCCCACACCACTCACCTCATCCTGTGTGTCTGGGGATATGCTGTTTGTGCAAGAGGAGACTGAAGAGGAGACTTCCAGGCCAGGGGAGGGGTGTGGAATGTGTGCAACAACCGTATGAAAAACGTGTAAGAAGCACCCATCTGCTGGAGTTGTCTCCAGCTCTTCCTCTGCCCCCCGTGGGAGCACACGCTCCCGTGTTGCTTGCTTCCTGCACCTTGTAGGGCTTGCAGCAATGGGAGAAACAAAGGGGATTCTAATGGATATTCTGGGACCTCACTCCAAATATTTACAGCCCAAATAACAGATATAGCATAACTAGCAAGGACAAACAATGAATGTGAATGTGTTCTGCCAGTTTGGGTGAAAGGTACTAATGTAGAAATGGTCCGGAATCTGTGCGAGCTTTGGAGACCGACCCTGGCGCCTTCTCCTCAGAGCAAGGTGGGGGAAGTCCTGCTGGTCTGTTCCATCTCAAGCCAGTGAAAAGAAATTATTCCTATGGGTGATGGAAGGAATCAAGCTAGGCATTGATAGGTAATCTAAAAAGTAGCTCCAAGGCTATTTATTCTGATAGATTTGATGGTGTGATGTGTATCCCAAAAAGGAAACACACTCGTATGTACTTCTGAGAGGCCATTAAGCATTTACAGTAGCCATGGTCAACTAAAAACATACTGGAAGCAGGGAGCTAGAGGTAAAATACTACATTAGCTGCTGCATTTTACCACCCCAAGGTGGTCCACAAAGCCTGTGGGGGACACACCAGAGCTGGCTAGAGGAGCAAACCCTCACTGTAAACAAGCCATGACAGAATAAACAAAGCTCCAAACCTAACAAAACCTGTTACTCCATCCACCTTACTTTCTAAACAGGACAATCCAAAGATTTGTAGGCATAAAATACATCAAATCTGTTCTTCGAGCTATGTAGAGGGCTCAGAGCAGCAAGAGCTTACATGCAACATTAATAGGCTTTGCTGAAGAAAGGGAAGCAGCCTGGAGTCTTCTGGAAACACCTTGACAGTTTCAGTACCCCAAAGAAATGGCTGTCTAGGAGCTTTCTGCTCTCTCCCTCCCTCTTTCCTGCTCTGCTGCCTCCTCTGATGGCTGGTGTCAAGCCAAGATGATGGTACTAGTGTGATGACCATGTAGGGCCACTGCCTTTCTGACTCAGAAATCAGGAACTCTGAAACTGTAATGAAGGCCATCAGGCGTTTCCTTCCATGCCTGCCAGAGAATGTGAGTGCCCAGCCCAATGTCTGGGCTGAGCACTAGGCTCCAGATGCCTCTGATACAGGTAACTGCTGAATAGGAGACCATCCAGAGTGCATATACTTGCCCTGGCAATTTCTGAAAGCTTCAACAAGTCATAATCAGGAATAATAGTATACAGAGAGTCCAAGGTGGAGAAAAAGTGCCATAGAAGGACCAAACTGAGTGTTACTGAACAGGAACCAGGGAGAAGCCAGGTCTGAGAGGGATTTCCATGTCAATATTGTTTGGCTGTTTAAAATGAAACCCCTCCCAAGGGCATGTGAGTCACCAACACATGCAGTGAGATACCCCAGCAGGAGAGTCTAGCTGCAGGCAGAGCCTGGTCATGAGAGGAGATGGGGAAGGCATGCCAGTGGTGCTGTGACACACTGGGCAGAGAGCATGGCAAGTTTTACTGTTGACACATACATAAAGGTTTTTGTTCCTGCAAAGCTGTAGAGACTGGACAGGCTCTTTGTGTTTTGTTGATAGGGTGACAAAGAAGGATCTCTGTAATCAGGGAGGAGGAGAAAGGAGACCTTGCAAAATACTTATCTTGTATCTCCAGTGAAATCAACAGAATTGTATCAGGGCTGAATTTGACCCACTGAGAATAATGAAATGACAGCAAATTATCTTGGCAGCTGGTTCCAAATTTGTTTGAAATAACAGTTCTTTGCACAAGTGCCAGTAGTTTACCAGCCCTGGTTCAAGGGAAGAAGCTTACTGATTATCACCAGATAGTCTTTGTTGAGCTTTCATTAGGTGCACAACAATTTCTGTGAAAAATTGTCAATGCTCTTTATAGCTGCAACCAATTCATTACTTGTCATCCAGGGAAGCTGTCACAGATATTTATTCACCCTTTATCTCACCAGTCTGCTGATCTATAATTACATTTCTCAAAACAAAAAACAAAAGTGTGTTTAACTTCAAATCTGTCCTTATCAGCTGAGGGATCTCAAAGCAGCAGTATTTACTGAAGTATTTCATTCTCCCCACTCTCCTGCCCCCTCTAGTTCCCCAGGCTTTGCCTTCTGAGTGATGATCCAGAACATACTCTTGGGCTGCTGTGTTTGCAGCCCTCAAGACTTCCTAACAGGAGTCCTGTCCTCCAGAACTCTACAGCCTGCCTGCACATGAGTAGAATAGAATAGAATAGAATAGAATAGATTTGATTTTCAATTTGAAGGGACCTACAATGATCATCAAGTCCAACTGCCTGACCACTTCAAGGCTGCTCAAAAGTTAAAGCCTGTTATTAAGGGCATTGTCCAAATGCTTCTTAAACACTGCCAGGCCTGGGGCACTGACCTCTCCATGAAGCCTGTTTCAGTGTTTGACCACCCTCTGGGTAAAGCAATATTTCCTCATGTCAAGTCTGATCCTCCCCTGAAGGAGCTTTGAGTCATTCCCAGACATGCTGTCCCTGGATCCCAGGGGGAAGAGCCCAGCACCTCCCTCTCCACATCCCCTCCTCAGGAAGCTGTAGAGAGCAGTGAGGTTACACCTCAGCCTCCTTCTCTCCACCCTAGACAAACCTCAGACTCTCCTCAGAGGATGTGCAGATCAAGACAGGAGAGGTCAATAGCAGGACAGGAACAACAGCTGTTTTTCTTGTCCAGGCTCTGTGATACATAAAAAGGGGAAAACGTCACAAGAATCTGATCTAACTCCCACCAACTGCAAATTTGCACAACAGACGCAGACGGTTATGGAGTCTCAATCTCCACATCTTAGTGCTTTGTATCATCATGCGTGGTAATAGGTCTAAAATATGCCCCTTTACTTGGAAAGTGTCTCTGTGCATATGTTGCAGAGGTGTCAAGAGCAGCTGGAAATCAGGGTCACACATCTGGGCCATGTACTCTGCACAGGTAGAATATGCCTGTGCCCCTGGACAGCAGGAGCCACGCTGCTCAGGGTACAGCACGTCCTCTGCTGCGTCTCCATCACCCTGGGAAATGGGTGGTGCAGCCTGCTGGCCTAAAGCCTTCCTTGCTTACTTGTGAGAGTCAAAATGAGACCAGAGGGAGAGAGTAACAGATGCTGGCATTGCCCCTGGCTGCCGGTGTCAGTAGCCCCAGGGTCAGCAGGTTACAGCCCCTGTGCTGTGTGAGTGTGCTGCGTGGGTGAGAGAACCAGCCAGTGAGGGGTGGAGGAGGAGCTTGCTGCAGCCAAAGCAACAGCTTCTACAGACCTTAAATAAGCTGTTGCCATAGCATCGCCAGCTGCCAGCACAAAGCTGCAGCTTGATGAAGTCTGTGTCTATGTTAAACTCAGTAAAAAACAGCTTTTTGATTCCCAGACAGTTCTCCCTGTCCCCTTTTTTCCTTAGGTCCAGAGCATTTAGTGCCCTGGGGCAGAAGCACTTAGGCTCTTGCATGAGCAGTCTCATCAGTGACCCTGTTTCATGTCTGCAAGATGCTGCTCACTGCTTTCCCACATGCACAAGGAGGCCCCAGCAAACATCCCATCACTTCAACCTTCCCAGCCTAAGCCTGTCTCCCCTTTGCATTCATCAACAGCAGAGCAGGGCCACTGTGGGAGAGGGAAGAGAATTATTCCTCTGAGAATGGTCTATCATAAGTAGCAGTTACCTGTTTGGAAGCAGTAGCCAGTGAACAGGCTGTGTGCTAACCCCTGGGCAGCCCTGCTTCTGATGTGGTTGGTGGGTTGGGCTCTGGCACGTTCTGCTGCAGGCCAGTGTGGTGTTCAGTGTAACTGGGCTGGTTTAAGAAGTTTTCACACATCCCCACCATCACCACCTGTAGTGATCACCTCTTCTGGTGATTACCAGCTCCACAGCCACCAAAGTATATAAGTAAGATGCTTCTACATTAGGATTTTACTTCAGATCAGGAGTTTGGTTTTGAAGTGAATTTCCTATTCCCTGCCTTTTTCTTCCCATCGTGGTGCAGTCTCATACCTGGTGAACTGAATTCTGAAAATAAACCAGAATATGTCCTTCCAGGGGTGCATCTATTGTGCTCTAGCTCTTGGCAGGCATTCAGGCAATTGGACCAGAACCTGTTAATGTAGACATGCTTACCAGTCATTTTTAGCAGGATGGATTTTAACCTGGATCAGGGTGGCAAAACTGAGTTAGGAAGCAAGGAGATATGCTTATTCACTGGCATCTCTGAGGGGATAGCAACCTCTGAGTAAGACACTCTAAGAGGCAGCCAGAATAGCACTTTCAGCCTCAGGCCATCTGAGCCATCCCTGGGAGCCAGGCTAGCCCATGAGTGCACTGAGCACCAAACTGCAGTTCTGAAGGTAGCTCCTAAATTATTCCCCCCTCTGCAAAGTGCCACAGGCTCACCCAAGGACTCAAGATTCACTGATTGGCATGAAATTCCTCCTCGAACATAAGTTTTATGCTCCAGTTAGCCCCTACTCCTACTCATTGCTCTCCCTGACCTCTCTCTCCTGCCACTGGGATTAGAAAGCCTTGGTCTCCCTCACACATGGAGCTGCTGCTTATAATCTAACTTCCCTCTGCCTCTGCAGGGCTCCAGGGCTGACCTGGGCCTCCAGGAATTTCAGCTCCTACAGAGCAGAAGCAGAGCAGGGACGAAGCTCCCAATCTCCCCACTAACATTAAGTCAGTTCTCCCCACTGTACTGAAATTTGGTCAAGTGAATGAATGCACTGGAACACAGGGCTCAGACAGCCATGAAGAGGGAGGAGAAAACTGGGCTGTGTTTCCAGTTAGTGGCATATAACGTGGAGGATGATCTCAGCAATAACGGTTTCAGACAAACTTGACCAGTTCTTTCCATCTAAGTCTTGGTTCCATTCATTTTGCCTGACTTAGACCTATTTTTGGAAACCTTAAAAATATACAGAGAGTTGCCAGCCATTTTTATTCCAGTGCAGGAACATTATATACTGAAGGCATTACTCTTGGCTGCTGCTCAGATGGCAGGTTTTTTCCAGGTGAACACTAAACCCTGACCCATAACAATGTTGTCTAGGTATGTATTGCAGCTATATCTGGGCTAGAATATGAAGTAGACTGAAAAAAAACCCCAGAACATTATTCTGTGGGGCATGCCTAGGGCAGGAGTCTAATCTGGGAATGTTCATGCTATCTCTTCCACCCAGCTGATTTACTCACAAGTGAAGGGAATTCTTTGCCATCCTAGTAACACTACACAGTGTGATCTGCAGTCAGGATTGCATGACTGAGAGACATGCACCCATGGGGAACCCTAACTCCTCCTCACACTCTGCATCTGGTTCTTCTTCTCCCGGCAGCAAAATGTGATGATGCAGCACCCAGCACACACCTCCTTCCCGCTTAGACACACACCTGACTGATGGCATCATTTCTTTTTCCTGAATTTTTACTAAACACATGGCTTCTCTGATCCTAAAATGCAGAGAATTAAGTCATATAGGACATTTGCACCAGCAGAGTGAGTAGATTATAAAAAGAGGAATGGATAGGTGGGTAGATAGATAGGCAACAGACAGGTAGGTAGGTAGGTAGATAGATAGATAGACACATACATACATACATACATAAATATATGCTGTGCTCCTAGCTGTTCTATGTCCCAGAAATGTCTGCCTTCAGCAACAGACACAGAGAATCAGACACTCAATCCCAATTATGCCTGTTCTGTTTGAGGAGAATTTTTTATCTTCGGAGGGAACGCAGACTTCCACCTTTAAAACACAGTCATATTTTCTTTGTCTTACAATTTTTTTTCTCCCACTCAACCTGTTCTGTTTGTTTTTAAGAAAAGAAAATCCCCTGAGTTAAAGTGACAAGGAGAAAAGCCTCCAATGTCAAAACTAGTTTTTCAAGGCCAAACACGTATTTCGAGAAGACCCTCAAGCCCAGCAGCTTTCCCCCTTGCCCACCAGAAGCCTCCAGCCTCAGCAGTCCTGGGGGCAGGGAGGATTAGCTTACTGATGTTTGTACGGTGCTTTGAAAACACCAAAGCTCTCTGGGCAATTCTCTTTTAGAAACCACACAGCTATCCAGACACCAAAATCCCTCTCAGCAGAAGGCTAGTATGCAGCTAAAAATAATCATTAAGGCTAAGGGAAAGGACAGCTCCTCAACACAGGAGATAGCAGAAGTCCTCAGTGAAGCTGAGGAAGATGGCCTTCAAACAGTCCCAGGGATGAGTCGCAACACAGTGGCCTTGTGTGCGTGTGTATGTGCCTTCTGACTTTCTGTGGGGATCTGAGAGAGAAGCAGCAGAGCTGGGGTCGGGCTGCCCCTTCCTGAGTCACAGCACGAGGCTTCCCTTGTCCCAGGTCAGCAAGTCTCCTGGGCTCAAAGTGCACCATCCTTTCTGAGGGGTGGTGGGGATGACGGGGGCAGCGATTTCCTACAGCACCAGTGACTGGCAGCATCAGTGGAGGAGCCCATGGGTCAGGGCACTGCAGTCTCTATTCTTGTGTAGGAGAAGCAATCTGCCTCTCACAGAGCGCCGAGGAGGACTATTAGAGACTGCCAGGCTGTCCTGTGCTGCCTGCTGCCAGGCACCATGAAGGAGATGAGCACCTAACCTGAATCACTCAGCAGGCACTTGCTTCTGTGGAGGGAGTTTAATCTGCTTCTCACTTGTATTCCCTTCTTTGTCTTCATGTTGCTCTTTGCAGGACCTCTGAAGTCAAGGAACAGACCTACATGTTTTCACAGAGGCAGAGAAGGAGTTTGAGCTTCATTGTTCCCTAGCTGCATCCAAAGCATTGTTTTCAGGCTTAATTAAAATGTCTGCCTGATTATTATTATTACAGAAGTTACTTTAAAAAAAAAAAAGAATTATATGAGATATCCACACACATACAATTCCAGGAGCTCAGGTTCATAAAAAAATGCTGAGGATTTTAAAACATCAAGATTAAATCATGAAAGCTGGCAATTGCCTCACTTTAACCCAAATGGATGCCAAATGCTCTACAGAAACCACTCCAGAGTTACAGTAACAGAAACCTTGGTTCCATATTTCTGAATGTGATTAAACTATTGCTCCTTTGGAAGATTTAGTTTTAAGCTTTATGCTATATTAGATATTCTCCTTGAAGGACTGGTCCATGCTATTGATTGTATTTAGTACTCTAAAATTGCAAGCCAGTCTCCATTAAACCATAATGCATTTTATAAATCATGAGGTTTGACTTTTTTAATCATTGTGTCATTTGCTAGCTGGCTTTTTCACCTTAGTATGAGACATGTGTCAGCACTATGACAATGAAAAGGTTTTGGTTTTTTTTTAAATTGAAGTTGAGATTCTGCTTGAGTTGTGGGAGTCCGTCAGGCTGGTGTTTGAGGGTTGTTATTTCACACAGTAATAGCAGAAAAGGGAGCAATTTATCTTCAGCTCTCCAAGCTGTTAATAGGAAGTTTTCCATTCTGTTCTCTGGGAGTTGAATAGTAGCAGCTTGTTGGATTTATCCTCCTCCACTGTGACAGATTTCCATCTTCTGCCTAAGTTGATATATGAAGAGCTGAGAAACTTTCCTAGGCCTTATTTGCCTTTGGCCACAGCAAAACCCAAATGCAGCTGCAGTTATAGGGTTTCCCTCAGTTCACACCCATCCTTCCTGTTTCCTCTGGGGATTTACAACAGCAAGGTTAAAATTGCACAGCTGAACTGTACAAGTACAATTTTTCCTTTATACTTGGCTGTAGTTAGAAAAAATCAGTAGTATGGAAAGCAGAAACCACAGACCATTAGATTTTTCTTTGTTTACTAGCATTCACCCACATGGTTGCATTTGCCATAGATTGTTCTGCAGTGTGGATGCACAGTGGGCTGCTCCACAGCACTTCAGAGGAAGTAAGAAAACTAGAGGGTTGCTGGTATTCCCAGAGGAGGCTGATAAATTTACCTGCTTTGATGCATGGAAAAGCTGTATGTTATGGAAGTAAATAACCTTCTTTCTCTGCATACCTGCAGGAAGTAGCTTTCTTTTTTAATCTTGCAGAGTCACAGGAACAGAGAAACTAAGCTTATGAGGGGCCACAAACTGTCCTTCAGCATTATCTAATCCCCATTTTGTGGACCACAGGTGGGCTGCAGAACATCATACAGGCACACATTGCTTGATACACAGGCAACAGAACACAGGCTGTTTATGTGAACATGAATACTGTACCCACACAGTTCTGGATCACTGTCAGTAAACTTTTCATCTGGAGCAGGCAAGGACATTTCTGTCTGATTACCTAGGTAATTTTGAGTTTTGCTGACTTCATGCTTTAATGCTAGCATGCTTCAGCAGAGATGAGACTCATTGATCTGGCATACATCTATAGGGGCACAGACAGGTGATGTTTGATCCCTCTTCCTGGGACAAACGGGGTCAGCAATGTTTTGTTAGTAAATCTGAACCAGAAGAAAGAGCCACCTCTGAACTGGCTCCTTGTATCACTAGACTAATGTGTTTCTGTTCTGATACTTAGAGTTTTAAAGCTGGATTTACTTCCCTGATGAAGACTGCTCTTCCAGATTCTCTTCCACTTTGTTTTTGCCTAGCTTTCCACAATAAAGGGAGTCAAACTTTCCAGGATGATGCACCCTGGCTATAAGCAGAGATAATCCTGTACAAATCAGTGGGAATCACGCACACTTACTTGCTCTCCCAAACTTGTAATCATAACCTAAACTGCTATCAATCCTACTTTGTCATCTTTACTAATCTTCTCTCTACATCACTTTATATTCGTCATAAGGGATGAAGTATTCTCATAAATCCCTATCATGCTACATCATAGTTCTGTGCCATTTTTATCTATGTCATACCCAGAAAACATGGCATCACATCATGCCACAGAACTGAAATGGGAAATATTTAGCATCAAAGGCTAGCTGTGTCAAAAATCCTCTGACACTAACTTGTCCTGCAGAGAACTGAAGCAGCCTGCAGCGCATGAGCATGAAGTGCAGAGCAGTCCTGCATAGGGAGGTCACTCCTGTGCTGTGGGAATGGCAGGAGACTCAGCACATGGCCCAGACTTTCTCCTGCACAAACAAGGATCAATATCCTAGAAGCATGCGAGACAGAATCTTAGATGAACGTTCACACCACACAAAACTCCACAACTATCCCCACACGTAGAACTTCAGTCATCAAGTCATCCAGACAGATACTCAGCCTGCTGCTGGATCCCCTGTCATTTAGCAGGCACATGTTTTCCTATGATTCAGGAAAAATCCCAGGGACAGAATAACTGCTCACTAGATCTAGCAAATTCAGTGTTTAGAAGAAGGAACGCCTCTCCTCCCCTCCATTGCCAAGCTCACTGGTAACCCCAGCACTCTGATGAGATACAGAAAATAGAAGTTAATACGAGGCCTTGACATCCTACAGCCATAGCAATGGTATCTAAGCAATTTGCTCTCCTGGTGCTTTGCTCACAGCAGAGCTGGGCAAAAATATGCAGGTTCCTGATGCTGTCCTCAGAATCTAGCCCTTGATCTCATTGGATGGAGGGTCCTGACATAGTTGTGCATAAATTTAAGTTCACTTGGGTTCCCAGTTCAGGACTGCAAAGCACTGAGAATGAAGAGAAACTACTTAACAAGTGATAGTCATCTTGTGTAAACAGCTTTGTAAATTCAGCATGGTGAAGAATTGAATGGCTTGGTTCTCCTATCCGAAAATAGCTCATAGGGAACAGCCCACTTTTGTTTTCCAGTAAGTCCAAGTGAGAGTAATAACAGTAAAATTTATCCATGATTGTCTGGTTTGTTTTGTTTTGTTTTGTTTTTCTTAGTAAACTGTATTTTTCTTTTCTGTTCTTTTTAATGTCAAATCCAAGCATGTTTTATTTACTAGACCTGCTTGTATCATTCTTCTCTAGGCTGACTTTCTTCAGACTTTTCAAGTCTACTTTATGCTAAGACGAATCTAGTTTTAGTATGCCACTTGGAGGTGTAGAATTAGTTCCAGTGCACATGCAGAGCACACATTATTCTGTTCTGTAAGGCAGTGGCTCTTTCCATCTCAGTGCCTCAGCTCCCTTAGGTGTAACAGGAAAGCACTAACTTCTCCTGTTTAGAAACAAAAAGTTACACTGTGACCGCTGATGTTTGCCAAGCAGTTGGCAGATGTGCAGGGGTGGGTATGAGTCCAAGTGACTATAAATACAGCATGGTGTTTATGAAGTTTGTTACCTTGCTTAGGTAAAAAAAAATAAATTTGCAGATATCCTACTGTGGTCTTTCTGAAAGGCTGCTCAAAGAGAGCAGTTATTATATATATAACTATATATAACTATATCATAGTTATTATCCTTCTCAGGAAAGTTATGTGAGCCCATCTCTGAAAACCTGATTCTGTTTTTCCTTACAGTGGTGCAGAATGAGAGCAGTGATTCAGGATTAACTGTAACTGAGACACAAACCTGACCTTTTGGGTCAAATTCCAGGATAGTTAGTGTATCCAGACTCAGAATAGCTTGGATCTTCACTTTCCAGGTAAATGTCTCTATTGATTTAATGCTCAGGAAAGGATGAAGAACATTTCACTGGCAATCCCTGCTATATTAAGGACTTGTTTCACCTTTCAAAATTCTAAAATTAATTCCCTATTGGACTGTTTCATATAATCCATAGCTTTTGACTTAACTATTTTTTTCGTAGAGTGGTTTGGAATAAAAGTGGGTACTATAAAAAAAGTGGATGTCTGCAGGCAATGAACTGATGTGGTTTTGGTGAGGGGATCCCCTGTGCTCATCCTGAGCTAAGAGCATTTCCTGTATTTCAGCTCTGCTTCTAAAGTAGCCATGGTTCAAGGCATCAATATTTCATGAGGCATAAACGGTTCCCCTTTTGGAAAAGTAAAAGCAGTTTTTCCTGTTTGTGAAACCTCCACGTTGCCAAGAACAAGAAAGCTTTTGAAACTCTATCTTTGCTGCTTGCAGAGCTTCACTGCCTTATAGGGTCTGAATCCCCTGGACTCATGCTGAGGGCGGGCTGGGACTGCTGGCTTTTCCTCCTGGGTGATTCTGGGAGGCCTGCAATGATGTCATGGTACAATTTAGGCTACAATAACAGGAAACCATCAAGTGTTCACACAGGCAGACTGGACTGTGATGTGATTTTCCTCCTCTTCCTCTCTGCCCTGCTCCCCTGCCCCCGCCCACCTCGTCCCTGCCATTGACTTCCTTGATATAGCTGCTTCCTCTGATTAAAATACTACAAGGTGACAACACAGAAGGAGGAAAAAGGAAGGCAGGGGAGGGAGACAGAAAGCTGTATTTTAAAAGGATGATTTGTCTTGTATCACTCACACAGAGCACAATCTCCCCCACCATCCCTGCACACGCTGTTAGTACAGCAGCCCAAACACAAGTCAGAAACCTGAGCTGCTGAAGTCCTGGAGGATGTACCCCTACAAGGTGCAGAAATGAAAAAGAAACTCTCCCCTCTGCAGCACAGAGGAGTCACAGAAAAGATCTCCCTGGCAATGTTTTGCTTTTGAATTTCCCCGTGGCTGGGAAAACTGCCACACAGGCACATCTGAAAATTTATGGCTTAGGCTGATGGACTCGAGCAGGAGGAGGCCACACTTTCAGGGCTTGAGTCAGAAGAAGGATGCAAGTGAACTTTACCCAGAGGCTGACCAGAGACCCACAAGCTGAGACCAACACCAGGCTTCAGGCAGAGGTGAGTGAAGGTGCTGGGTTTGGTCTGGGTGTCAGGCACTGCTTGGACCAAGGATGCACAGCATGATTCTTAGATATTCCATCCTATCCAGCTTGCTAATATGGAGGGAAGGAGGAGGAAAATGTAAGGAAGTATCTGGAAGACATGGGATTTCAATGAGGAGGAAGAGGAGCACTGTTCCACTACATACACTCTAATTATTATTATTAAATATACCTCTGAGGCAGCAATAGGAAAGGAGAGAATTGTGCACTCTGTCATAAGGTTTGTAACAGACAAAAAGCAATAACCCAAAACGACAACCTGACCTACACTGTGAACCCACACCGACTGCCAAGACCCGTGTGAATAGATCTGGGCAGGATTCCTACCACTGACACAGAGGGCACAGAGGGTCAGCTTTGTGCAAGGCTGGGGTGACAGAAGGATATTAACATCATATTTTATTCCCAAATGAGTGGTAGGATGGAGACTTGTTTCAGAGAAACCCAAGCAATCAGCAGCCTCACTGCATCACTCAAGTCTCTTTCTTAAATAGTGACAAATGTGGCCTCATTGGGCAATGACTTATGCAGTTTGGTACCCAGGAGGGAGGGCAGCTGCAGTTAAGGGCTTTGGTGGGGAATTAGGAGTCACCCCTCAACATTTTTTCTTCAATGCTCCTCTGCAGGCAGGCAGGGGTAGGCTGAAAGAAGGATACTCAGAGCTACGTAGGAAGGATTTAGCCTTACCACAAGCAGCTGTTTTTCCAGTCACAACCTTTAGGCTGAAAAAGGGTTTGTTCAACATGTGGGAGCATTAGAGTAGTTGCAAGGTGCTTGGCCATAGCAAATGGATGGGCCTCCCTCTCCCCCTCCCTCCCCCTTCACTCACTCCCATTATTCAGTCACCAAGGATTATTTTCCATCAGAAGTTTCCTTTGCAAACTGTGTGGGTTCTAAATGAAAAGATTTTCAGACAAGTACAACAGAAAATCTAAATATGTCCAGGAGAGCAGAGCTACAATTGCACAGAAACACGGAAAGGCAGAAATACCTGGGAGGGGCACTACTTGCAGTTCAGTGAGCAGAAGTTTAATAGAACAACCGTCTGAGAGTCTTGAGGATGCTTGTTCTTGAGTCCTGAGAAACATCCAGTTTTGGGAACTTTCATTCACTTCCCACACACGTCAAATGCATTTGCTTTCTGTGAGTGGTGAAGCCCCAGGCTCTGACTTCACTGTCTGCAGCTGAATTTTCCTTTGCTGCTGAGTCACTCTGCCCACAGACAGGCTGTGCAGATGCCCTGTGCACACAGGCTAAATGACTGTGGAAGTGTGCTGCTGTACCCTGAGGGCCCAAGAAAGTCACTGTTCTTACTGGCACAACAAGCTCTTACCAGTCATGGTGCTGGCAGTATTCGGGCTAGCTGAGAACATGGCTTGTTTCTCTGAAAGGGTCCTGAGCTGCTTCAGTGGCCCCTCTCATCCATTCCATGCACACAGTAAGTTTGACAACCTCTCCCTTCTGTGAACAGCATCCAGCTCTGTAATAGCCTTTGTAGGGGACAAGGGAAGCAGTGGAGGGGGCTTGGCCCTTCCCACAATTAAACACTTGACCAAGAGATTACTTGCAAGGGGCTCATGGCTTCTTCATCCCAGCCTTGGACAGATTTGGTCCAATAACTGCACCATGTTCAATGTACAGAGAGCACAGCGTTGTCACAACCCCAAGAAGCACAGCTGCAAGCACATGATTTGGAGTATTCGGGGATGCTATAGAGCTGATATGGCTAAACTCACTGGAAATCAGCTCATCAAGTGTATACCATGTTAAGAAAACAGATTCAGAAGAGAGGGACAGGAGTGCTGAACTTTTAACTGCTTGCAGGCTGTGACCACCTGGGAAGAAAGTAGGGGTTAATATTATCTAACAGTGATGAATGGCCACTGTGAGCAGTGCTCTACATCAGTTTGAATCCTGCTCAAGTCACAAGCCCTGCAACTGTTAAAACAGAAGATACTGCATCAGCGAATTTGCTGCCACTCTGTGGCAAAAAGGGTAAGGAGATGAGGCAGGGAACCAGCTGCAAACCAATGCACAAGCAGGGTGTGGGACACAGCATACTGGGTTGCCTTGGTCAGGCTCCTGCTTGCAGCGACGGCAAAGAACCTCACTTCATGTAGTTATGCCTTCAAAATCTCTCGAGCAAGAAAACTAATAACCAGGATGGCTCATGTTGTCTGGCTACAGAAGGCTTTATTCTTCCTTTCAGGAAGAATATCTGTTCTTCCAGGGCATCGGAAACATCTTGATCCTTAACCCACTGTGAGACAATTTGTGTTAAATACTTTATTTTTTAAGTGAAAGAGGAGAGAGTTTTGGAATAGGATAAGGAAACAAGCATTGGTGGTGAATGTAGCAACATTCATAGTATCTCTCAGCATAAAGTGCATGACATGGCTGGTTGAGGAAACCACCCCACCTAAAAATAATGCCTGGGAGTCCAATACAGTACATCCCCATGCCTTTGCTCTCCTCTGCTCCTAAGTCACCTGTGGCCTGAGACCTGACTCCCCACTCCTGTCTGAGCACTGGGAGAGAGACTGAAAGCTGACCAGAGGCTTCAGTTACCAGCTCTGAGGAAGCAGGTTGTAACATGGGTAAACCTCAGTATCTTCCTTTGTTGGGCTGCTCTGGTGTCATCAGGGAATTGTCCAACAGGCTGCTTTCATGGTGGACAACATCAGCAGGCAGCAGTGCTCTCCCCCTGTCGCTCAGCAAAGCACAGCTCCTTGCAGTGCTCCTCTTGCTTGGGAAGCCTGCAGCCGAGAGGCTCCACGAGAGAGAGCAGTGGGGTCTAGAGAGGGGAAAGGACTCTCATCTGGTTCGGCAAAGCTTTATTGCCAAGAACAGGCCCCCTCCCCCCATCACTGTGGCACTGTGTGAAAATGCGTTGGGGTTTCCTAGTGACAAGCAACTCCTCATCCTTCCACACTGGGGAGCACTGGGAACGTGAAAAGAGGGGGAGCTGTATCTGTTTCATGCCGATTCGTTGGTCAGCACAAGTTGGCAGCACTGGCCAGCATGCACAAGGGAATTTTCTGCTGGGGAAACCTAGGCTGTGCTGCAGGAACGTGTTCTTTTTACTGGTATTTTCATGAAAAAAGTCCTGAGTGCTCTTTGCCATATGATTAGTTTTAGGCAGTTCTGTAAGGAGCAGGTAGGTGTATGTGATGAACCTTACAGGTCCCTTCCAACTTGACATATTTTATGATTCTATAATTCCATTAAAAGTGGTTATTTTACTTTCTGATCAATAAAGATGGAAGGATTTTGATGAGCTAAACATCCCTCATGACATCTTTCTTATTTTGGACATTACATCTGTTTTAATAAAATATTGCATTTGCATCTTAAACACATATAGATGTTTTCTCTTGTTTTCCCTTTATTGCATCAAGTGGTCTTGCTGAATCAAAATGAGCTAATTCAGTATTCTCAAAGTAATTGTTTCACTCTGGACCTACCTGGTGATCACTGGGCTTTAGGACCATGGTAACTGTCACTGGAAATTACCAGGACAATTAAATTACAGCCTTAATTAAATTTAAATACATAAATTTTATTGTATTCATAAATTTCTACTTACTAAACAAAATAATCTTAGCACATCTACCTGCTATATGAACAATGGGGAGTGGTATTTTTTTATACCTCAATAATATTTGTTATTTCAAAATTAAACGCTTAAGTCTATGCAGTTAAAATATAAATATTTCTAGTTATATCTATGCCTTAAGAAAGTAAACTACATTAGAACTGAGTACTGTAGATTATGTTCTTCCTTGTGAACAGCAAAAACCATATAGATATTTTTATTAATAGCTCGCTGATTTTGTTACATAAAAGCAATAACTGTTGAAATGTGTTGATCCACTGGAAATGTGCAATGAAATTTTGAGGTCAAAGAAAGGTTGTCATTGACTTCAGCAGAGCGAGAAAGGATGTGTGTGGGAGGCTTGGGTGGTCCCTGAACGCCACAGCGATTCCTGAGAGTGCACAAAGCAGGTGATGAGAGTGGCCCCCAGGACACAGCCCCTGCCCAGCCTGCCGCTCTCCTCGCACCTCTGGCTGAGTGCAGGCAAGTCACAGGCACCGGCTGCTTTAGGTAAAATGAGGAAACAGAACATTGTTAAAAAACAAACCAAAAAAAACCCAAAACCCAACAGCAAACTCCCATGCCTCCTCCTTGTTGTCAGAGCAGGACCATGCACAAATCTTTCCCAGCATGCAGCATGGGATTATGGCCTGTCAGGCGAGGGAGGGCATGGCAAGCACCAGGGGGGTGTGCCAGCTGAGGGAGGACACTGTGGCCCCGGGCCAGGTGCTGCACATTCGGGCTGTGACGCAGCATCACAGCCTGTCTCTCAGCAGCCGGAGGAGAGAGAAACTGTGGCATGTAAAAGAGCATGGAATGAAGTACAGTATGGGGGAGACCCATGGAATTCAACAGGTCTGATAAGTTGTGTATCAAATACTGCAACCTGAGGCCTCACCAATGGTTTGAAATATGCTAAGGCAGCAAGTAAATGCAGTAAGAACTACTTGCCTTCCCTCCCTACCAAAGGGAATAAACCAGGCTGAAGGTTTATTGCCAAAGGCAAGGGGAAACAGAGGTTCTGCAGTGTTAACGTTTCTTGCTCCTTTTCAGCTTCTGTTTGAAGACAGCAATGTCATAATAGCTTTTAAATTTCACCAGGAAAATAGGTATTGGGATGATAATAGTTAACACGCCGAACACCGCAGCTAAGGCTGCTGTCACTTCACCAGCTTTGGTGAGAGGGATAATATCTCCATACCCCACTGTTGTAAGTGTGATCAAGGCCCACCAGAAGCAAAGAAGAATGTCAGCAAAGTGCAGCTCCCCTGTGTAGGATGGACGGCTACCCAGCAATTCCCCGTAGAAAAAGAGAGAGCCAAAGAAGAGGGTCTCAAAGGCCAAGATCATCAGCAGGATGCAAATCTCTCTGAGGATAGACCTGAGGGTGTAGCACAGAACCTTGAGGATCAGTGGTGTTTCTATCAGCTTGGATATCTTCAGGAGTTTGAGGAGATAGACAATGCGAAGGAAGCCCAACCAAAGCCCCAGGCTTGGCATCCTCTGAATCTGCCCAGCCACAAAGAGTTCAATATAAACTGGGAAGAGGGAGAGGAAGTCAACCACATTCAGGGGATTTTGGAAGAACAGCTTCTTGTCTGGGCAGAAACAAAATCGCACAGAGAACTCAAAAGTAAACCAGAGAACACAGAAAAGCTCCAGATGAAGCAAGTAGGCAGCTTGGTGGTAATGGGGTCCCTGCTTGTTGTGGGGGACCTCAGAATACCGAACGGACGAGAAGTTAGCAGTGAAGAACTCATACTGTGCCTTGGTCTCCTCACAGAAGATGATGACAATTCCAACGATGAACAGCAAAGAAACAACAGCCAAACACTGCAGAGGGAGGAAAGAGCAGACATGCAATTAAGTCAACAAGCACATACCACATAACCTCACTGCCCCACCACAACCCCCAGATTCCCCTTAGAGGCACAGCACAATCCCAGGCTAATCATTCTCAGATCACCATTGTTTCACTTACATGGAGTGAATTTTCTCCTCCCAGATTTGAAAAATAATAGAGAAGACTAGAGTAAAATTAAAAATCACCCATACTCCTACATCAGAATTTGTAAGGAAGGGGAAATGTCCGACAGCTGGAGTAATGTCAACAGACTCACACTGAGAGTCTCTTCAGCACTAACCCAGAAATACCAGCAGCACAGAAAACATCCTCTGCAGTCTCTGACCTGACATTTTAAAGAGGCACGGGGCATGTATTTTGTACAGAGAACAGGGATATGAGGGGGAGAGAAAGAGGTGTCTGTTAATGAGAAGGCGGAATTTTATTTTCTTTTTTAGTCTGGGACTCAAAGCATACTTATCAAAGCTATGAATCCATTCGAATTTTTCACAGACCCATTCCAGTAACCCCAAAGGACACAGGCTGTATCCATCCCCAGTACAGGATTACCTTTGCACTGAAAGATGAAAAGGGTTTTTCGAATATAGACCAAATCTTCGGCTGCCACCTGGTTCGCCAGCTGAACTCCCTTCTTTCTGTCTGGACTATGAGGCGCTGGTCATCAGCCTGTTCATTTTCATCCCAGATGTTAAACTCCTCTGGCTGCACCTCTTTGTTATTCAGCTTCAGCCAGCAGCAGGATGCTAGCTGTGTCTCATTTATTTCCCAGAAAGCCAGCTCTTCTTCCAAAACTGACCTACAGGTATCAATAGGGCAGTGGAAACGTTTGGTCCTATAATAGTTCAACACGTAGCTGAAGATCTCAGCACTCCTATCAAAAAAGAACTCTTTGGTGGTGGGATCATAGTCGTAGATGCTTGGGGCATGGGGATCTGTTAGGCTGCACAGCTTGGTCCCGGGAAATGTCCGGAGGGTGCTGCTGTACGTCTCATATCTGACTCCCCCAATATTCAGGATGATTTTTTCCTTGGAGCCTTCCATCTGTGAGGGAGAAGGGAGATGCAAGTGCTCATAGACTCTTGTTTATCTTCTCTCAAAAAGAGAAGAACAAAACAGAAGTAAAGTAAAGCAAATTTTGGAGCAGGAAGGTTTTCCAGGGTACCTTGTTCTGGTGCTTTTAAAGCACACTTTGTACCTGAAACTTTCTTCTCCTCCAGGGAGGAAGGCACTTCTGCTCTTCTCCATCAAGTTCAGTGCCTGTTCCTAGACTGTGCTCCATGGCCATATTGTCTGAGTACTTTTCAGAAGATGCATCAAATGAAATGACAAGCATCTGGTTTGCATTGCTGTCCCTCTCAGCTTCTCCCCGTGGCAACAGAGCACACAGTCCAGAGTCTGTTTCACCACATTTGTTCATATACTGTAGATAATCTTTGCAATAAACTCATTTGAGGTAAAGTTCTCATTTCCATAACATTCCTTCCACTACCCCTTCCCTCATCTATTTCTTCCATCTCTGCCCCCAATTACATTCTCCACAAGCAATTTCCATGTGCCAAAGAATTAAAACAGTCACCAACAGATTGTTCTCCAAACTCTTTAAACATCATCTCTTGTGTTCAGCCTGGCATAACAAGTTTCACAAGAGACCCTGCTGCCTGGTGGGAGCATTTAGGTTGTCTGAGCTAAGCTTCTTCCTTGAGACTTCCCTGCACAGAATCCCACTGAACCAAATCACCTTTTTCTTGGCAGGAAGTTGCTCCTTGCCTGCAACCTGTATGTAGGATTCCTCGACTAGACAGAAATGCAACACAACACACTGTCTCCTCCTTCAGGGATGCTGACATCTCAGAACAGCACCAGAACCTGCTGCCAAGGCTTCTCACACTGGAAACCTTGCTCAGCTGATTATTTCCTGTAATACGTTCCCTGTTTTGCTCTTCAAAATCCAGCATACCTGGGAGAAACTCGAGCCCTGCTTTATGAACATTATTCTAAGAAGGGAGGGAAACAAGTATCACTGTAGCCTCAGGAGCAGGTAGGACAGGTTCAGAATAGGGGCAAAATGTTCTTGAGAAAGTGATTAGGGCAGTCTTTCACCCACACCTATCCACCTCTGACTGTCTGTACCCTTCCATTTCCCCCTCTCCATTCCTAGGCATTTCCATCCAACCTTCTCTCATGCCCTACATTTCTAGTTCTGGGCCTTCTCTTCTTGTAAGAGAGCAAGCCCATCTGTCTTTCTGGCTTGGACTCTCTTATCCAGAGACGACTGCTCAGTGTGTTGAGACCATGCAGTCAGAAATTACAGTTGTCCTTCCTCCCTTTTTTTCAGAAAGTGCTAGGAATGGGAGTCTCAGGTCACTTCTGCAACAAGCTTTTTCATCCAGGGAAACAAGCCCTGCACTAGGGAAGACTCACAGAACTAAAGAACTACATACAGCACCTCATTCAGCTTTACTGGAAGAGGCTGGAAGCTGCAGCTTAGTCACACACTCATGGCACAAGAGAATTATTGCCTATTTGCTGTCCTTGACTATCCCAACATACGTAAGGCTTGATGCAGCTTCACTCTAAAGCTTCCACTAACTTCAGCAAGAGCAGGATTGAGTGTAAGGACTAAACATGTGCAGGCATTTGTTAGTACTTGCTGCACACAGATCCACACAGCATGACTCTGAGCAGCTTAGATTCATTCAGCACCCAGCAAATCTGGAATGACATTATTGGTCTCTGTTGCCTAGCTCTCTATAGAACACAGTGATTTTTGAGAACTCGGCTAAACTTGCTTTTATCTGCTTAGAATGCCAGATACCTCTTGCTCAAACATAACAATCCCCATGTGAGAAATGAGCCAAGATGTGACATTTCATATTCTTACCTTGGTGCTATTGCAGCAACTCTGCACGCAGAAGAAAGGAGAAGACACTGGGAAGAAAAGAGACAAATTCAGTGAAAACAGGATGTTCGATGGCTCGTCTCCAAAGCTCAAGCTTCATAGATGCCAGAAAACAAAACCACCCAATAGCACTGAAAAGATGTTCTCTGCCCTATGAGCAGTCGCTCTCCCCACTCCAGGGAATAACACTCAAACAAGACAGCAACAACTTCCAGGCCACCCACTGCTCCACTGACAGTCTCAGAAGGGCATGGTGTTCAGGAAATATGTGGGGCTCAAATGTTTTAGGACCAATTAGAGATTAAACTATCAAGCCACAGAAAGGCAGATGGAGCATTGTTCTTTCTTGGCGGTACCTTATGCGAGTGAGAAAATAATACAGAAAACAATAGAAGCAAACAAACAAACCACCTGACCTCTTATCTTCTCATCACACTCTCTCCTTGCGTGGTTTCAAAGGCTTTTTCTTAATTTCTGGATGAACCAAGGCTTAATCTTTTGCATCCCCTGATTTTAAATGCATTTTCTGTCATTGATTTCTCCAGGAAGAAAGCTGGCACACAGTTGTAAATCCCAGTGAAGAAAGGCAGGCTGCATGTGACATTTCCTTTCAGCTGGCATTCCAAGGCTCTCTCTGGGTATCACCTCAGCTTGCTCCAGAGGAATTTCCTTATTCCCAGAAAAAGCAAGGCTGTCCACGAAGGCTCTGTGGGCTCCCTTCTCAGCTAGGCAAGTGAAGAGCAGATTCTTCTCTCTTTAGAGTACACACGGTTCACCTGCTGGATTTTACATTTTAGTCCACTACGTGCGTTACCCCGGCACGCTGAAATATCTTTCCTTTTACAAAACAGGTTTTCCATTTAGGCCTTTTACCTAGGGAACAATTGAGTTCTTTGCTTCTCGTTGGCACTTCATCTGCAGTTGCAAGCAACCTCACTCACCCTAGCTGTCCACATTCCCAGAGTAGCACAGGGACACCACAGGCAATCCTGGCCTCTTCTCTCAGCTAACACCACAGCAAGGCTGCAGAAACTAAAATGGCAAATTGTTGCCAGTCTTCCCTGTGACGCTTTGTGCAACGAGCCATCTTTGCCCATTACCTCCCAAATCTTTACTGAGCCTCCTTGTAGCCAGACACCACGAGCAGGCGACAGCACAAGCCTAACTCCCCTTCGGCCAGGCCTCTGGAAGCTCATGAAGCATGTGAAATCCATGCTGGTTCAACCCTTGCTCCCTTCCACCTCTGTGACAGACACCAAAGTCTTTACACCTTCCTCCCTCTCCACAGATAAAAAGAATGAAAAAATACTCCTTTTAATTGAATTTCTGATATGCCTGTGAGGGTCTGGAAGCAGGTGATCTGACTGAGTTGGATGTATCCTGTCTGTTCCCCAGCACCGTGGGATTTGCCTTTTACAACCTTTGCAGTGCAGTCGATTACTGAAACTCAGAAATAATCTGGCAAGCAAAATGACACATGGTGTTCCTGGGCTCTGAATAAGACCCTTTGATTGCAGTAAACAGCTTGTCCTTTCAGAACATTTTTTAAGCAGATGAAAAGTCCAACTCCATTTTCCAGAGAACAGGGCCCTAGTCCAAGTTTTCTCCCTGCTTCCTATCTTCTGAGAATTCACTTTCACTGCACGAAGCACTGCGGGAGTTTGGCAATGAACGCCAGGTCTGTTCCCTCAGCCTCACACTTCTGAGTAAGGAAACTCTTACGCTTCAGTTTGGCTTACATTTATTAACAGCAGAGAACAATGCAGCCATTTTTGGGGGGAGACAGGGAAAAGGAGACTGAAGCTGTAAAAAAATGAGGCATTTTTCAAATACGGTATTTTAACAGAATTCATTCAGCATTATTTCCCCATAATCTTTGGTATTTAATAAAATAAATATTTTGCACACAGCAGTATTTCCCAAAGTTCTTCCTGTGCACTCGTATTCAGATGCACCTGCTCTCAACTATGCACCCAGGCGCACTCCTGAGTCTGAATTAGGGCAGGCTCTGGCAACTGCATCTGTGCTGGAATGCTCCAGGAGTTTGAGCTTTCCAGTACAAGCGTTTCTTCAAAGAATGCTCATAAAAAGCTGGTATGGATCATCTAACAGTTTTGCAAACAAAATCTTGCTTTGGAGTAGTGGACAAAAAAGCTTAAGCTATGCTTAGGTCCTAGCAGCCTTAAAACCTGAGGGAGAGACCAAACTACTCTTTAAGTGCTGGAGATAGCACCAGAAGCTTCAGGTTTAGCTTTTCTACTAGCAAGAGCAGTGTAAGTAGCTTCTGAGGACTCCCACCTCCAGTACTTTTCTTCTCACCCCGTTTCAGTTCTGCCTTCGCTCTGACATCTAACAGATTATGCAAATATATCAGTGAAAAGAGAATCGTTTTTAAAAAGACTCCAAAAATACGGTGGCTTTAGTCTGGATCATTTATTGACTCAACGCACCGCAAAAACCTGTAAAATGTTGCATCTGGAAACAGTGGCGGGAGGAACGAGCAGTGGCGTCTTCTGCGCAGCGCAACCGCACCCAGCC
>NW_008589280.1:0-496 GCF_000691845.1 Merops nubicus
CCTTGCAGCTTTGGCAAACAGATGTCAATCGTCGCCAAATTCGGTCAACTCAAGTATGTGCACGGGTCTATTGACACTTTCTCCTGGGCCATGTAGGCATCTGCTCATACTGGAGAAAAGGGTCGCAATGCTATTGCCCATTGGAGGCTGGCTTTTGCAATCTTAGGCATACCTTCTTCTGTAAAAACTGATAATGGCCCTGCCTACGTCTCACAAAAGACACGGCAATTTTTACATCTGTGGGGTGTGTCACATAAATTTGGTATTCCGCATTCCCCAACTGGTCAAGCTATTGTTGAACGCGCTCATGGCACTTTGAAGCGTGTTTTTGAGAAACAAAATGAAGATACTCCACAGGGCTGATTGGAAAAGGCTTTGTTTACAATTAATCATCTTACAGTGCCACCAAATTCAAATAATCCTGTCATTTTGAATCCTCTTTTTTCATTGCAGTCGTCAGGCGAGATGTGCCTGCCCTGAGCGAAGGTCTGGGTAC
>NW_008589281.1:0-12590 GCF_000691845.1 Merops nubicus
CCCCGCGGCGGGAGAAGCGGAGCTGGGCTGGTGCCGCGTCCGGGAGGAGATCCGAGCTCTGCGCCCTGGCAGTGATTCTCAAAAGAGTGCCATAAAATCAGATAGGACCCGTTAAAGCTAGTCTCTCTCGCCACCGGTATCCTGCGTGCCTGACAACTGGGGTGTAAACCCTTAGAAAGAATATTTACATCAGCGAATGCAGGCAGAGGAAACTCATTTTCTTACGCGGGGAAGCAAGAGAGGGACAAAGGATGTTACCTCAGGTGTAGCTTTCATAACTGGTTTAGGTCGCATCAATTCAGACTCAGATCACTTTCCTTGCAGTTTATTTGCAACTGTCTGTATAGAAATTGTAGCAGACATCTCAACTTTCTCTCTCTCTTTTTGCTGTGCTGTATCTATAGGCTGAATATTTGGTAAAACTCTTTGTGTAGTAAGCAATTAAAAGAGGTAAATCTTGCCGTCTAGCACGGACAAAGCTGAGCTGAGGTTTTGGTCCGTGGCATAGAATAGGTGTTGTAACAGTAAGTCATGGGAGTGGTGCTGGAAGAAGACAGAACTTTAGTTCCATGTTCTTGTGGGTTTGATCTACCGTAGCATTATGCCCAGGAAGCAACTGGTAACAGGTTCACAGTGCTGCCTGCTGTTATCACTGTTAGAAACACTTTCCAGGAACCTGTGGTGTTCAGAATCAGAGGCCAATAACACCTGATCAGAAATGTCTTCCAGCAGGAAGAATCTTTCCTGTGCAGATGCCTCTATTTGTGTATATATGATGTCATTAGCCAGCTAAAATTAACACGGATAACTGTTATAAAATATTAAACTCTGCAGCAGCTGTCAAGCTTTCCTAGTAAGTCATGGGTTTGTATTATATTAGTCAAAACCTAATATAGCCATATTCAAACTTCATCTAAAACTTTCAAATAACGATTTTCTGTTCACAGTTTTTTGAGAAGTGCACTTAGTAGCAAAATAAGGTATTATTTACAGATCCTTAAACAATAAGCCATAACTGGCAGTCTGCTTTTGTAGTGTAAGCAAGAATTTTGAGCTCATTTTAAAATGCATCCCTCGCTATGCGTTCATTACCTGCTATTTTTCTGATCTTGTGGCTCTTCCTTATGTTTTACTTTTGTAGGCAGTCTCATGAGAATATTTGTGTGCAGTTCAGCACTTTAGTGTTTTCTCTCTGCCCTTTATGGTTTTGTCTTTGCCTTCTTCAACACTTCGTATGTCTGTGGAGTGTAAGATAAAGGGAATGGTCAAGCCCTACTTCTTTCTTAACAAGATTTTTTTTTCCCTCCTCTGTCTTTTTCCTTTTCTGTTCTTTTGCAGGATTGTTAGTAATGTGACATGATGCACCAAACTCAACTGTGAAAGCACAAGGCAACATTTCATATGGCATCCAGTTTGTGCTGAAACATTAAATTACTCTGAAGCTACTCCTGCTGGTACTGGATCTGCACATGGGCACTCTTCACACAGTGAGCAAACTGGTAACCAAGAAGCATGATGGGAGTACTTACTAACAGCAGAAAAGCAGGAATCTGTGGTAGAGCTGCCCTTTGTTGAAAATTGTGGAAAGTTCTCTAGGTAAGCAGTGGTGTAAAACTAGTGATGGTTTAGCTGTTCTTGAATGTTATTCAAGAATAAATGCACGTGACATTTTAAGAGGTATGAATCAGCCACTTCAGTAACTTTTCTTTTTCTTCTTCATCCTTGCAGCACTTTTATTCAGTGATTAAATTCAAGAGATGGGGCCAATGAAATACAAGTCAGGCGTGTCCTCAGTGTCCTGTGGTCTGCAGTATCACCATTCGCTGGTGAAGTGGAGCCCAAAAATGAATGTACACGTTGTGCGGACTTACTGCTCCTCAGCACCAAAGAGGCCTGAAGCCAAGTCTGCGGTGGAGGTGGCCTTGGGTCTCCTGAACAGGCTGACAGAGGCTGGCACTGCTGTGGGGAAAAACTCCCTCCAAAAGGTGTCGGCAACTTGCAAGAGCTGGTGGGACAGATATGAAGAGTTTGTGGGAATTAACGAAGTTCGAGAGGCTCAGGGAAAAGTGACGGAGGTAAACATGGAGAGGATGTGGGAATTTAAAGGTTAAGAGTTAAGCTTTAGGAAGTATAAACTAGCTACGAAGCTAAAAAGATCCTCCAAGGAGAAATTTTTCCACTGTTTTTTTTTTTTCCTGCTCTGTCCAGATACTAGGGATATTTTCTACTCTATGCGTGTTAGTAAATATATGTTATTCCTTAGACTGGTTTGCTTTGTTGGGGGGATTTCCTCCCAAAACAATTCTTAGAATTGCAATTCAGAATTGCCTAAAATAAATACTCTTTCTTCTCAGGCTGAAAATGTCTTTATGATTGCTCGAGGGATAGTACGAGAGGCTCGTGAAAATGTAGAAGCCCAACAGATGAAACTGAAGGAAATTCGGGACCGCTTAGACAGGGTCTCTCGGGAGGACACCCAGTATTTAGAGCTGGCTACTCAGGAACACAGGTTGCTGCAGGTAATTTGTTGGTGCTTGAGCACTGGCTCAAGTATGGTGAAAATTTGCATGCTTTGCTTGTGTCACTAGGACTGGTTTTATAGATGCCTTGCGGTTCTGAAGGACAGGGATCTGAGGTCCCTTCCAACCCCTAACATTCTGTGATTCTATTGATACTTGTTTTACTTTATTATTATTATTGATGGTTTGAGCTGCAGTGCAAATTTTATTTGTTAATGCTAAAATAGGGCAGTAAAGTGGGAGAAGAAAGCTGAAGATAGTGAGCCTATAAAATTAATTGTTGTAGTAGTGATCTGTACATGAGTAGTCAGCAAAAAGCTGGAGTTCAATGAATTAACCTTGCATGTGATGAGAGAAGCTCCTTTCTGGTTGCTAATCCATGAAAACTCTTTCAGCTGCCTTCTAAGTGGCTGTGACACCCAGGCAATTCAGTAAAACTTTTGTCAGAGAGCAGCAAAAGGGAGGGCAGGCAAGAGATGGGACTGACCACAGCACAGGTTGTGGCAACATCCTCACCAGAGGACATTGTCCTACAGCACCTCAGCTGGATGAGCCAAGCAGCACTGGTGACAGGATCAGAGATAAAGACGAGGTGGCAGTCAAAGTTAATCCAGGAAATCCAGATGAAGCTGCAGGAACAGCAGGGACAACCGTGGCAAAGCTAAGGCAAAGAGTGGGTACCCGTGCCTGAGCCTAAACTGAGCTCCTGGATCAGCAAGTAGGACATCAGGAAAGAGCTAGAGAGCTGTAGTTGTCTAAATAAGCGATGAGATCTGTGTGGATGAGACTTAAAGAAGAGCAGAGCTCTGTGTGACCACAAAGAAAGGTAGAATTTGGTCTGTAAGGTGGTGGTGCTGTCTTACAAAATAAATACACACTTGGAAGAATGAGAGTAATTCTGGGAGAAGCGGGGAGAAATGGAAGACGTTTGTCTGTGGGCAGAGTAAGGAAGAGAATACAGAGGAATGAGAAACATCTGTGTTCATGAGATGGACCTATTCCAGACATCCTTTCCAGTCAGTTCACTGTCAGTTCCCACTTACAGGATTAGAACAGAAAGGGAGAACTGTAGTAAATGTAAGGTTTGGAGAAGTAAACAGGACTGAGAAAGTGAACATTTTGGGAAGAGAAGGACCTTGGCCACTCCTGCCCCTTTTCTATCATCAGCATGTGACAGATAGTTGCATAGAGGATCTTCAGCTGTAATTCCTGATGAGCTTTTTCCATTTCTCAGTTTTGACTTGCGAGGATGTATCGTTGACTAAAGTAAGATTACTAAAGAAAATCCCGCATCAAAAGAAAAAATTCTGAAACAGAACTAATGGATGTTCTTAATTCCCATTCCTTCATCTGCACTGGAGTTCTTGCATTGTTTTTTTGTATGGAATATATAGCTTCGTGTTATGCCTTCTTCAAATCCCTGTATTTCTTGCAGGAAGAGAAGAGATACCGAGCTGCATATTTAAATGCAGAAGAGTCTGAGAGAGAAAAATTCTCTCTCTTCTCTGCAGCTGTAAGGGAAAGCCATGAGAAAGAGCGAACAAGAGCTGAAAAAACAAAGAACTGGTCTATTATTGGTTCTGTACTGGGAGCCATTATAGGTGTTCTCGGTTCCACCTATGTTAATCGAGTTAGGCTGCAAGAATTGAAAGTCTTGGTGCTTGAAGCACAGAAGGGCCCAATAAATTTGCAAGAAGCCATCAAAGAACAGGCCTCCAGCCATCACTTACAGCAGAAGGATCTCAGTGATGCTATAGCAGACCTGAAGAACTTGCTGCAAACAAGGACATCACAGGAAATAAAAGAAGGCTCTTTGTTAACTAGAGAAAACAAGGATGACTCCAAAAAAATAGATTCTCTTTTAATTCCTTTAAAAGAACAGCTAAACTACACTAAACAAGTGAGTTCATGCCTGGAGAGTTTACAGCAGCAGCTGAGCAGCCTGCAGGAAAGCGTAGCACGGATGGTTTCCGAGGTGCAGAGTGTCAAACTCCTGGTCCACTCGAGACCTCCAGAAAGAGTGACAGCAAGGTCATCGGCGGAGGGCAAGGGCCAGGGCCAGGCTTCTGCCGTGAGGGACGTCATCCTGGAGCTGTGTGAGACAGAGAGGAGGCTGGAAACACAGATCAAGAGAAATTCTATTTACAGCACTGCGGCGACATGTGCTATGTTCGCTGTTACTTTGCCAGTACTCTATATTATCCTTAAGGGGAACTGATCTCTAATTCATTGCCACAATTTACTAGATCAATAAAAGTAACTTGTACTCTAAGTGCTTTGAGTGCAAGTCCAAATAAAGCTGTGTTAGCACTTCTCATTATACTTTCTCTTATATATTCAGAAAACTTGTAAAGATTTAGTCCATCTACTGCTGTAGGCTCCATGTTAACAGGTTGCCTTTGTTACATGTTGTGGTTTTTAACTCAAGCAGAGGAAATTTTACAGTTTTATCTGTTGATCTCATTCGCTGCTTCACTCCTTTGTTGCCTGCTGATTTCATTCACTATTTCACTCTTCTGTTCTCTGCTTTTGGATATCATGCCAGTCAGTGACTTTCTTTCTGGATCTGTATTTGTGATTTTCTATTCAAACGATTCTTTTAGTCTATCTATCTATCAATCTGTCTATCTATCGATCATTGATCTAAGTGCTTCATGTGTAATCCGTTATAATTTTGCTTCTCATTTCTTCATGGTTTTGCAATTTGTCCATGTTCAGCTGGACTCATTTTACCAAATGGGTGGAAATATTTGCCCTGAAGTTTTTGTTTTGTTTTGTTTTTTTCTCCCCCCTTTTTTTTCTTTTTTTTTTTTCTTTTAAAAGAAGTATTTTTCTAGGTACAGTGATTTGCAATAGGGCAAATTTACCATGACTGTAGTTAAGGTAACTTCAGTGAAGTTCAGTAGGGACTGAAGTTACCATGATACAATGTGGCCTTACAGCCAGGTGATGCATTTAAAATACATTTAAGTTACATGTGGTAACTTTTCCTTAGGACAGCTTATCATGAAGAATGCAAAAGCTTTTCTGGAGCTTTAGCTGTTTGTTACTGATAGCTCCATGTCCTTAAAGGCTTACAAGCAGGGAAGGGGAAAAAAGGTTCTTATATAGAAATGTATTAAGTATGATGATGTTTATTCTGCAGGTACAAGCCAATTATCCTTTCTCTACAGACTTCCCTAATTATTTTTTGATTTTAGTAATCATCTGTGGAGCAGTCCCCTTTCTTATCCTTGCTAGTATCTCATTGGAACTTTCTCCATTTTTGAATTCTTTTTTTGAACTTTGTCCTCTCTGGCAATTGAAATGCTGCTCTACAGTAGCTGTTTTTAAGCTGGAACGTTAATGGTAGGAGTGTTATATAAACTACTCCAAAATAATATTGGGAAAAAAGTGAGAGGTCCAGCTGCCTCTTCTGCCTGGAAGGATGAAGAATGGTTGATGGAGGACAAACAGTTGTCTCAACAGCTAAACATCAGTATCTGTGTGTGCTCTCTCTGGTATTGCTGTGATAAGAAATAGTGGGTAAGCAAATCAGGTGTGGAATTCCTGCTCTCTGAGCACGTCTGTGGAGCCTTTGCAGAGAAAGGAGCTGCAGGCTCACCTCATGCTGTCGTGCCTTTGCGTGAGCATTTCAGGGTGACCTAAGCTGTGTTGAGTATACATTCTGCTATGGCAGGTTTTTTTCTATCAGCTCTTTCTAGTTCCTTCTGCCCACTAACCATATTTAGAAGAGTTTGAGGTTTTGATTATAAGCTCCTAGGACTGTAAGATCTTTGGGACAGGGACATTTGCTCTATGAGGCACCAACTTCATTTAGTATCATTAGGCACTATTATAACATGAGTGAATAAACAATATTATGCAAGACCTGTGATGATTCATGCCCTGTAAGGGAGATGCAATATGCAAAAGGTGGTTGTGGGAGGGACCACTGCTGATTTATGTATTGATTGTTTGGACTGTAAAGTGAATAACGAGCATTTATCAGGGGAACTGTTTGATCTGATCACTTGAGAATTGCGATAAAAATTCCCACACACTTAGCTGTGTCAGGAAGTACATACAGAGCCATACAATTTTTCAAATCTGTAATATGTATTTTTCTCATTTCACAAGTATTTTTACAGGTTGTACTTTTTGCAAGAGCTTGATGGAAGTCAGAGATGTGTGTAATTAAAGGGGAAGGGACAGCACAATGGTCGTATTTGTAGTTTGCCAGCAAAAGTCACTGAGAATTTTGTTCTGGTTTTGGTTTGGGTTTTTTTTCCCCTTCTGTTTAACTACATAAATTTAGGCCCCCTTAGTATGTAAGTGTCTGCAGTTTAGATACCCAGCATCTCTGAAAATGTGGACTGTACATACAAGCATGGTTTTTAAATGCTGCATTTTGGGCAGTTAAACTTGAAAGTTGAGGCAGTGCTCACTGAATTGTACTTGGTGGCATCAAAAATGAGTAGAGGTCTAAGAGTAAACTTGTATACAATAAATAAGAGAACACAAAACCAAGGGTTGTTTATTGTTATAAAGAGATCTGCTTTTTACCCATTTAAAGAAGGTATGAGAGTAGTAGTTTTAACATTACCTAGAGTTATGGGAGGAAAAAGTCATTAAGAACAGTAGCAAATAAGTGTGATAAATGATTGTTTGAGATATGCAGCCTGAAATCTGAGAAGAACTGGAAGGTATGATATGTGTCAGGGTGAAAATAACTGTCTCTGATCCTTTGTAGGGGGTTTGGAAGAGTCAGAATGGATTGTGTGCAGCGTTGTACAGCTGGCAGAACTCACTATTACAAGCAGTTCCTGTGGTTCTTTCTGCTCTTCCATGCTAAATCTTCCTATGTGA
This sequence comes from Merops nubicus, assembly GCF_000691845.1. NCBI lineage: Eukaryota > Metazoa > Chordata > Aves > Coraciiformes > Meropidae > Merops > Merops nubicus. Next base: position 7,368 of record NW_008589281.1, read on the forward strand.
AGTGACAGCAGAATAATTTCAGTTAGGAAAAAAACTTGTCATTAACTGTCTGTGTAGTAATTAGGAGAGCACATCTGTACTTTCCCTCAATTCTGGATTATCATCACTCCATTGTGGCAAAGTTCTAAGCAGGTGTTCTGGTGCTGCACTGTATGTGTGCTCCAAAGCCTGAAGGTGTGGCTGCAACAGTAGCAGCTGTACCTGAGCTAGCTGAAGGCAATACCCAGGAAGAAACTATACACAGACTATGGATAATCTGTCCAGCACTTCATGCTAAGTCTTTGTCATGGTAACCCAGGCAGCAAATACACAAGTTTGAACAAAAGCAGCACGTCTGTACGGGGGAGTTTATCTCAGCACTCCCATTACTTCAGGTACATTTGCAGCACTGACAGCAATTTACACAACACACAGTGACATCTCTGTGCATATTTTCTGGTGAGTCAGACATGGCTAAAATGAATAGTTTGTTGCCTGTGCTCTTCTGGGCTATTTTAGTTGAAAGAAAGAAAAAAACAAAAGTGAATAAGTGTTCTGTTGCATACCCGTCAATTATTAACAATGAAACTCCACTATTATGAACCCTTTTGGAATGAGGTCTCATAGCTGAAGCTTTCCTCAGCAAGAAAGGTCTGCTTGCTAAGGCCTTTGAGACTTAAATTCTGTCTGTTTCTGTGAGCAAAGTCCTCTCTGGGCAGGATGGCTCTGCCAGCCCTGTGTCCCAGGTGCTCACCAGCCGGGAGGCGTGGTGGTTGCAGTAGTTGGTGCGAGTCAGGTGAGGCCAGGGACTGACATGTGCGTTGTGTGTAGGTCAGGGAGAGCAGCGAGGGTTCAAGTTAATTCTGCTGTCAGTCAAGACACAGGAGGTAAGTTGAAGAGGGAACCTAGTAAGAGCAACAAGAAGCCCTTTGATAAACATTAACTATAGGAAAATAGGTAACAGCAGCCTGAAATTGGCCCATGCTAAGCTATTTTGAGTTCTTACTGCTCTGTGAGAAACCACTAGTAACTCAAAAGCAAACAGCCTACTGGCTATGGAAATAACTTCTAATGAGGTCACTGCAGGCTTCTAACAGTAGGTGCATTCTGAAGAGAAAAGTTGCCATTCCTTCCACTCATGAAAGGAATAGTAAATGTTGCTTATGAATAGAGGACAAAAGCAAGTGTATATAATGTCATGATTGAGGTATATGTACTTACTTATTAAACCTTGAGTTTTGAATGTTCCAATGTTCAGATCATGTTCAGAATTTGCTAGTGCTCCTGTTGATTTCATTGTAACTATCTGTTTGGAAAAAAACAGTTTCTCTCACAGAATATGTTCTAAAAACAAATACTTCCTGGAGCTTAGGAGTGTGAGAGATGTCCCATTTACTTCAGAAACAGGATTGAGATTTGCGGTAGGAGTCAGGTTCCTGAGCTGGGAAAAGGGAGACAATGCTGGGTGTTCCATAATATATTTAGAACTCTATTTTATTGCCAGATTTTTTTCTAACAAGTTCTATTTGTGGGTTTCCTCATAAAACATAAGAGAAGTGCCATTTCTGGTGTTTGGCAATCAGTGGATAACCTAAGAAGGTGCGTGTTTAAATACAGCAAAAAGCGGCTGGGCTACAATTTTTATTTTTAAAGAGAATTAAGGTAATTGTGGTTGTGGCAAAGTTTTGGAGTTTCTGTCGTGGGAAATCTTAAGAACAGTTTAGAAAAACATCACCAAGTTTGATACAGATATAGACAGATCCTGGCCTGGGACAGGGTAGATTCAGTCAAAAGTTTCCAAACTTTACTTTTCGAAGAATTACTTTTTAAAAAGTAATTTTTTAAAAATAAAATGGGAGAATCTACAGATGATTTTATGTCCTAGTCATCCTGGTGCAAGTTGTAGCAGAATGAGAAAGTGTTGTGGTGAGAAAACAGCTCAGGCTACTATGGGCCACGTGGCATTAGGCACCAGGAGAGAGGGAAGTAAAAAAAAAAAAAATATGGCCCCGAAAGTATCACCTTAGTAATTATTTTTCAGAATCAAATTTGTAAGGTGACTGCTCGACCAATTTTGAAGTACTATGCAAGGAGGTTCTTTAAAGACTTTTTTTAATAGAACTTTGCATGCTTCTGTTGTAAGCCTTTACATGGCTGTAGTCTACACTGGCCTTTCTGTGAGTTTGCCTGAAGCAAGCTGGCCCATTAAAGATTATTCTATTTAAATACTGGAGTATCATATACTCTCAAGAACTTGTTCTAAAGAAACCCAGTGCATCATCTGGGTTGATTTAGTGAGCTGATCACCCAACCTGCTGTATTGGTTTGGTGCATGTAATCTACTTCATCAAATATTTCAGCTGGTTCTTGCTCTTCATGGAAGTGATTGTGACAGTCTGTATGGCTGGAGATATGTGACGTTGGAAAACCTGTTCATGGTGACATTGGACACACCATGCATACGTTCCTAGGCTACAGAGCTCCAAGATAAAGGGGTTGTCCCAAGTTTGTTTTGCTGTGTTCTGCACAGAGAAAAGTAAAGATGCAAATAGTGTGTGCTTGAAGAGTCTCTCACTCTGCTCATGCAGGTTTTGGGGTGCTGGGCACTGGTCAGGCAGCACGATCTGTAGGGCATGTTCAAAACCAGATCCTTAAGCATCAACAGACTGCTGCTAGCAAAACTGTATGTGCCCAAATGAAGGTAATGAAGACCTTAATGCTATTTCTAAATGTTCTGACAAACTGAAAACTTAAAAGGAACTGAGCCAGATTTAGAGTAGATGTAGTCAACCTTCTGTTGGTCCCTGAAATAATGCTCTAAATGCAGTTTATTCCCAGAAGCTATAGACAGTATTTAGATATCCCTCATGACTTTCTTAACCTGTCTCATCCCCTGCTTGGAGAGGAGGAAGAGTAAGAAGAAAATCAAAAGGAGCATAAGCAGCTGCTAGCCTTGTGATTATCATAATCGTTACGTAAGGAACTCAGTTAACCTGCTTAGAAGCAGACATGAACAAGGGCCTTTATAGGGGACGATCCTTTATGGATTTAAATACATTTTAAAAAAAGCTTCTGAACAAATGGAAATTAAAAACTTTAAATTTCTTCTTCAACGTTTGTTCTTTGTGTGATGCTGTGCTGCGCTCAGCTGTGTAACGTTGGAGAACTAGCTTTTTCTCTAGCTTATTTTTAAGCACTGCAAAAGATTTTTGTGCAGAGCAATGAAAACTCCTCCCTGAAGTGGGGCTGTGTAATCTTTGGTGGTTGTACAATATCCTGATCACTCTGCAGAGCCATATGTACAGTAAGAGGGGTAGGAGGGGAGCACCGTAACATCCTCCAAGTGCACAGAAGCTCTTCCTGTCCTGCTCCCGAGGCAGACCCTGCAGCCAGCTCCCTGTGCAGCCCTGCCATGGGACAGGAGGAAAAGCTGCTCTTTTCCAGTGTGCTCTCGTGGGGCTTTTTGCTGCTTTTTAAGTGGAGCTTGCAGATGCTTTTTTTACCAACTGGAAGGGGCTGCAAGTTGGGACTGGCTCTGGAGGAAAGGCACAAAGAGGATTACTTGAGTCAAGAATGGGTTGGAACAAAGAAAAATCGTGATTTTTTTAACTCTTAGTCACCAGCCCTGGATTTTGGTGGAAGCAGTTTGCATGCAGTTAAAATGTCTCTGACGGGAAAGATGATAATACTGTGTTCAGCTGAGCTCTAACCTGAAGAGCAATCCAGTGGGTAGGGGTGGTAAAATGGTTTTGTCTGTGTGGGGAGAGGAGTTAGGGAGCATCTGTCTCCTCATGAAAGTCCTCATGGGCTCTGTGTACACTGGACACTGGGGACTCCTCGGCGTAACTAAGCCCCAAGGGGCAAAAGTCCACAGAGGCAGCCAGCAGCTGCCTCCAAAATAATCCTTCCTTTGGGGAACTGTGACAGTGCTGCCAGATCAGGAAGACTGTTCAGCATCTCTAAACTTTCAGACGTATTTTTTCCTTCATAAAACAGTTGCTTTTCAGGCCGGGGGGCGGGGGGTAGCGTGGGAGGTTGATGGATTGTAACAAAGAGAGTAGATGTTTAATGAAACTTCTGGACATGGGATTGCACCAACAACGTTCCTATGAAATGTCAGAAATTCATGTGGGAGGGAAATCTGGGTGAGACTTTCAGAGCAGCTTTGTGTCTTGAGCAGGGGAGCTGTAGCTTCATCTATCCAGAAAGAAAAAGTGATGGGCACCCCTGGCATACAGCAACTTCTGTCTCTTGCACAACCAGGGCAGTGCCTGCTTCCTATTCTAAAAGTTTGCTTTCACCTACATCTCCTGTACCATTTCTGCATATGCTCAGATACTTACTCTTTATCCATACAAAACTTGTGGTTGTGTGGTAGAGGCAGAACTTCATCTTTTGTCTGTGATTTCCAAACGTCTGGCAGTCCGCTCAGCAGGCACATGGCCACAGGGCTATGTAATTGTATTCAGTTCATATCGTTGGGCACTGCATGTAGAGCAGGTCTGTTAGACTAACTGTGCATTTGTTGATCAGCCACACAAGAGAGTCCAGCACATCTGAGGAACACAAAAGTTACAGTGTGAGCGAGAAAAATGGGAGCATTAATTCTGTCCCTCTGTAGAGCTGTTACTGACAGAACATACCCCTAATTCAGAGAGGATTTTATGCAGGGCATAAAATCTCGGGGGCAAAAAATGCTTCTGTCTCTTACACAGAGCACCAGCCTCTGCACTTCTCATGACTGGAGCTTCCAGCTTCACAGGAATAAAAATCACAAAATCAGCAGTCAGTTTGTATTACACGTTATCACTTCAGGCACTTTGCTTTATGATGCTTTTGTCTCCACCACCTTTCAGCCGGAATGGTGCGTTCTTCCCTGGCTTGTACCCGGAGATAACTACGCTTTTGTCACATTCTTGACTCCTGCCCATGTCCCAGCTCCCCCATACTACGCAGATGGGAACTGTGCTCTATCTCGAGCATCTGAGGAAGCAGAAACTGGTTTTGCTGTCGGATTTCGCTCCCTGTGCGCCGTGCAGGCTGCGGCGCCGGAGATTCCCTCACTCGCACCGCTGGGCTGAAGAGCGCCAAGCACAAAGGCTCGTCTAGCCCAGCGCCGGGGTTACACAGAGAGCAGAGAAGCGCTGTGCTTTCCTCCTGAAGGTACGGCTCTAAGTGCAGCTCCCGGCCCAGGGGCTGCAGGCGCCGCTGTCAGAGCGCTGTGCCCGGACGGTGCCGCCCTGA